>NC_060119.1:375775368-376062868 GCF_021461395.2 Schistocerca americana | reverse complement strand
GTTTCCTGTGTTTATCACTGTTCTGTTGTTTTCTACTTTATAGTGTTTTGTAACTAACTTTTGGAGCTGTTTGGCTATGCTGTATGTTGGGGCTTACTTGAAGTTGATAAAAGCTCTCATTGGCATTCCGTCTTTATGTACTTTCGGTTGACTGCGGAGTGTTGGTGCTTGTTGGTTTTTCTGTGTTAAGTAGTATTTCTGTTTGTCTGTGAGTGTGTGTTCAATGTTTTTCAGTGTTCGTTTCACATTTGCCTGGAATCGTGTAGTTGGATCTGACTTCAGTTTTTGTATGGCGTTGGTGTTTATGTATTCCTTGGTTTTTGTGATGTATTGCTCTTTGTCCATGAGTACTGTTACATTTCCCTTGTCTGCTCTTGTTATTAATACGTTATTGTCTGTTAACTTTTGTTTTAACCTTTTCATAGTAGCTGCTTCTGTTTGGTCGTTCTTATTATGTGTCTGCTGTGTTTGTTCTATTATGCCTTTTATTTCTTCTTTTACTAGTTCTCTTGTCAGTCCTATATTTATTTCACAATTATTTTGTTGTTCTTCACGTGTAAGGATGTGTTCGGTTTCTACTATGAGTTTTTCTACGTATTGATTGTTCACTTTGCTATTGGTGCAGTGTTTCAAACCTTTTCCCAAGAGCATTTTTTCATTTTCGTGTAGTTCTGTCTCTGTTAGGTTAACTAAACGTAGATGGAATGTGTGTTGGTGTTTGTGTGGTTTCACATTTAAAATGTAAATGTATTTTTGCGTCTTTTTTACTGTTAGTTTCATTATCTTCTGTCTATGTTTGTTTTGTAAATGTTTCATTGCTGTGTATGTGTTGTGTTCTGTTTTTTCTACTAGTGCCATGAAAACTGCGGCGTTTCCTACGTTTTTTGCCAATTCTAGATGAGTCTCATAGAGCATCATGTTTAGGTGCTGTTTTTTCGAATAGAGCATCTTAATTTCATGTAGTAACCAATATCGTTCTGCAAATGATTTCGACTTTTGTGCCACTGTAGAACTGTTTTTAACCCTTACATTAATGTAACTTGGAATTAAATCATTCTTTTTGCACGTTTTGTTGAATTTTATATGCTGTATCATCTTATGGAGTCTCAGATGTATTTTCTTGAACCTGTTGTACACGTTGACAGGGAATGCTTGACATAGCTGTATTGACATCTTCAACTTTTATAGTCCTGTCTTCCTCAGTTGCTTGTAATATTATGGTATATTGATAATTTTTACTTATGGACCGACCGACAGCAACTGAGGAAGACAGGACTGGGCAAACCCGTCAATCACACCTAAGCCAGCCAGCTACCAAGAGGGACAAATTCCAACAATAAGGAATATATAAACTTGAATGTCAAAGTTGTGATGCAGTATACATAGGCATGACATGCAGGAATTTTGAAACAAGATAGAAAGAACATATCAGATGTTGGAAGTATGAAACAAACCATTCCACATTTGCAGAGCATTTAAAACACTACAACCATCATCCTACAAACATGGAACAAGAAATGAAAATAATGAGAATAAGCAACCATGACAAACATCTTATACAAATGCAAGAAAACTTCCACACCCAGAAAGCCATAGCAGAAAACAAACATGTGATAAATGCACAAACACACATCAGCACAGGCTCCCTACTACACTTAATAAAGGAAATGATAACATAAAAAAAAAAAATACTCTTCCCCACACCATTTGGAGACACACACACATACACGGCCACAAAAAAAAAAACTTTTATATATATATATATATATATATATATATATATATATATATATATATATATATATATATATAGACACACACACACACAAAATATATATATATATCACACCAAAACACACACACACACACACAAATGCATACACGAACAGACCACAGATACTTCAATAGTTGCACTCATAAGTTTGGCAATAACATTCGATCTTTGGCAAAAACATTTGACAGTCAGTAACAGAAACCAAAACATTGCTTTAAAACAAGCGTTCAGTGCACGGCTCTGTGGAATGTGGAAAAAACCGCAAATTGGCGTTCATAAGAAGAAGAACAACACCAAAAACGCAACAGGAGCGTAATATGTAAGAAATTGTCCACGCAACCTGTAAGTACAGTTCAAAACATTACTACTTAATAGGAAATACCAACCACCAGAACTGTTTATAACCTATAGGCACAATGACAAAAAAGTAAATAAAATAGCTAACATATGTACATATTCCAGGCCACTGATGATGCCTTGCAGAAAATAAAGGCGAAACACGTATGGCACTAAAATTGTGTTTTATTCAGTTGCTGTCAGTCGGTCCATAAGTAAAAATTATCAATATACCATAATATTACACGCAACTGAGGAAGACAGGACTATAAAAGTTGAAGATGTGTGTTTGTATAAATTTTCTCGTCATTGTAAATGTGTCTGCAGCTCCATCCTCCCATTGCTTGGATGCAGCTTTTTTATCTTTTGGCTTTTTTATAACAGATATAGAAATTATTGGATGGAGCAATTCATAAAATAAAGGAAGAGCAACCGCTCACCTATAGTGGATCGATGCGTGGAGAGCAGTTATACACAACAAGAAACAGCATTCACACTATTTTTCGAACACTAGTTCCTTTTCCAGCAATAGTACACACATTCACACACACGCCCAACCAGACAGATGCCTACACATTTGGGTGTCTGTGTGGTTGTGTGTGTGAATGTGTGTGCTATTACTGGAAAAAGGTCTAGTTCTCAGAAGCTAATGTGAATGCATTTCCTGTTGTGTGTTACTGTGCTCCATGCATCAATATACCTTTGGCTTTTATGATTATTTTTGTTGAAACATAGAACAACTTTACTATATGATTGTAGATGCTTACTAAATATTATTTACAAAGTATCTTTGACACCTGTTCTCAGATCCTCATTTGCTATAGGTATCATATGAACTTTTCATGATTCTTGAAAGCAAGTATTGTCACACATGAATCTTTGGCAGATTAAAGTTGTGTATTGGTGTGGAACTTAAACTTAAATCTTTCTCTTCAAGAAACACTGTAATATCTCATGTAGAGTTGCATCATGTTACATAGGACATTGTGGTACATCTATTTTTGTGACATCTGTATTATGCCATTTATTGTGAATCATGAAACTTATTGTCTTTTGCAACCTGGAAGAGTTGAGATTTTCCTGCAAAAGATAGATCCATCTCAGGTGTTCCATCACTTCTGTAACTTAATTCTGCAGTAGCACCTAGCTAATTTCAGTTGCATGCTAGACAGTGTAAGTCGCTTTACAATATTGGATTTTAAGATGCTATGAATATATGAATCCAGTGTAATTTCGGGTATTTTCACTCGTATAACAAAGAGCACTTCACAAATTACTATGTGGACTGCCCACAGTCTAAGCAGTGAGACCTTTCCACCCAGACTGTTTATGCACTGTTATCCTTGCTTCTTCTCATTAGGGGGTCCTCAGCCTGATTTTGAATGTATTAGGTTTTACTGGCCCAGTTGCTGGAAAGTTAGTTTAGGATTGACTCAGGTTCTAGTTGAAGTACATAAATTCTGAAGAGTGCAGGACAAATAGACTCCTTTATTCATCACTGTGTAATTTCATCTAATGAATGAACACAGTTCCTCGCCGTACAGTATGACTGTAAGCAGCATGTTTGTGTTCATTTATCCAAAAAGTCCACCCCCAAACTCTTGCATTTTGTTTAACAGTGCCTTACATAAAAACCTGTGTACTTACTTACTCTAAAGGCCACCAGATATATACAGGGTGTGCTGTTTATAAATTTAATCTGTTTAACTGCCTATTTTATTCATGGATTAAACAGAGGAAGGACAGCTCACCATGCACCCCCTTATGAGCCTATATTTCTATAATTTTTGTAAAGTGATTATTGCAATATCTGTTTTTCCTGGCGGTGTTGTGGGTAATGTGTCCTGTGAAACCAGTTGCAATAAAATATTACTGAGAAACAAATGCTCAAATTTTTGTGTTCTTGTAAATACTTTCTTTCTCTCCTTCTATCTCAGAAGCAGAAGAATATAATGCTACTGATGAAAAAAAAATAATGTTATTACAACTTGTCACACATCTGAAGACCATATGTGCTGACTTTGTGGCAATAACTGAAACCTGAGTAAAGTATTAAATTGACAGTTACTTCTAGTTAATTCCTAAGTCATATTTTTTCGTTCAGTTGGTCCTCCTCATTCAAGTGATGATGCCATCTCTCATGCCAAAACCAGTGTTATCATCACCTGTTCAAGTGTGATCTGCTCCCTCTAAATAGTGCAAGTTAGATATTTATTTATTTGTTTGCTGTTTTATTTTAGTCTTCTCTACATACAAGAAGAGGCCAAATGTTTCACAGGAAGTGGTATATCTGAACATAACACAAAGTATTTTATCATAATTTCAAATGTGTAGTATAACTAAGCATAATGGTGTTTAAGAAAGAAAATTCATCTAAAATATATACTTACAAAAAAATAAATAAATAATTTTTAAAATGTACATAGTACCCCTGTTGCCATGTGGTTCACAGATGTAAGTTCATCGTGAACCTAGGAGGCACATGCTACTGGTCTAATGTACTATTATAATTCTAGACTTCACTATACTACATAATACTACACTACTGTAGCTGGTATCAGAATGAAACTAGAGTACCTAATTTTATCTAGAGCATTAGTCATTGCACACTGAGGCACAACTCGCGATTCACAGGAACAGTGCTGTTGTGCCACCCAAGGTGTAGGCATAGAGAGATGGCTCTTAGATCTAAGGAAATCCTTCCTTGTATTTCTTGAGGCTCATTTCTTCATTGCCTCCAGAAGTTTGTTGTAAGTGGATGTTCTTCCATGGTACATCGCATTGTCATAATGTATGATTTCTTCTTGGTTATGTCTTGGCCATGTAAGCTTGCAGTTCAGAAGCTGATTTTGCCTTCAGTAAGTTCAGCTCGTGGCAGAATTCTGTTACGTTATAGATGGGTATATTACCAAATAGGGTCCTGTCCTGGGCTGCAACATCTTGTTTAATGGCACACTCCTAGGCAGTGTGATTCGGGATCCTGATTGCTCCACATTTACAAGTGATTGTGATGCAGTGTATATTTTCTGTAAATAGCTGGGATATGTACCATGTCCTGGTAGGTAGTGCATAGCCTCCTTGGTTGGGAGGAAGTATGACGTTCTTGATATTTCTTTTATGTTTCATTCACCCATGTGCTTAATTCTTATCTACTGACAAAATTACACACACCTCTCGTCCTTTTTGTCTCACGCCTTATTCGTTTGTGTGCCAGTTTTTATAACCTTGTAACTTTCTGTGTGCTGTGTCAGTTATTGGTCTGATAGACAACACTCTGTTAAGCCTACCGTATTTACTCGAATCTAAGCCCCACCTGAAAAATGAGACTCAAAATCGAGGAAAAAAAAATGTTCCCGAATTTAATCCGCACCTGAAATTTGAGACTCGAAATTCAAGGGGAGAGAGAAGTTTTAGACCGCACCTCGAAATCGAAATGAAGTTGGTCCATTGTAACATGAGACAATGGCTGAAGATAGAGCTACAGTAGTTTGGTTCGAGTCGTAAGCTTAACAGTTAAGCTTTACCAAGTAGCCATTGCTGTGTGTCAGGTGCTCTGCGTTATCGCTTCCCGCGCCCGGGTTCCCGGGTTCGATTCCCGGCGGGGTCAGGAATTTTCTCTGCCTCGTGATGACTGGGTGTTGTGTGCTGTCCTTAGGTTAGTTAGGTTTAAGTAGTTCTAAGTTCTAGGGGACTGATGACCGTAGATGTTAAGTCCCATAGTGCTCAGAGCCATTTGAATCAGGCGCTCCATCCATTATACGGGTACCCTTCCTTTTTCATGTGCTTCGTCTGGTTTGAATCGATTGCTTATTTTGCTTTGATCTGATAAGTACCATTCTCTTTGTTATAGGTGTTTACGTCACTCTAAGCTGAAAATGCATTATTGTACTGTGTCATGCATTGTTTGTCGCATTCTGATAATGAGTGTTTACAACCTGTCGCCGCTCGCAGCATGGTTTGCTTTTGTGCGCACTACCGCCGCTAACAATAAAAAAAAGAGAGGAATTGTCTCATAAGCGAAACAATGGCAAGAGACTGCTATTTGTTGTTACTTACACTGCTGCTTTCTTTGATAATGATCAACAAGAACCAAATAATAGACTGCGTGTGATAGAAGATATTCTGAACAAGAGTTTAGCAAAAAAATTTTCTCTGTTAGAAAATCTTTGCAGACGCCTCTTTAGTACATTACATTCTGCACAGAAATTAGAGTCATCTTAGATTTAAAAATCCAGTCAGTTGACGTGCTTCATTTCTGACTGTATCACTATTCAGCAAAAGAATAATACCAATATAAACATGACATGATATGTTTATTCTTCTGCGTTTGCTGTTGTCTCACTCTAGTTTTGTAGTTTATTAGGCAGACAAGATTTAAATGAGATAGCAGCAAACACGAAAGAATACATGGCATAATGTTTGCATTCTTCTATCTTTTCTTTTAATTTATTTACTGACGCAAAGGTTTTGGCACCAGTATTTTTGTGCCTGCAAAGCAAGCCTGTATAGCGCTACATATATTCGATGGCACCTACCAACATTTTCCAGAACTTCTGCTTACTTTGCACTCGATTCTAAGCCGCAGGCGGTTTTTTTGGATTACAAAAACCAGAAAAAAAAAGTGCAGCTTAGATTCGAGTAAATACGGTATGTTTAGTTCTTTTAATGTGCCTTACATCTCTGCAGTGCTGATTTTCCATTTCTTACAGCCTTCTGAAAGTGTTCAGTTGTAGCATCTAGATTTACACTTTACAATTCTCCAAGTGGTACTGTAAATTACATTATCATAGTACAGTGCTGAAGACTTATCTGTTCTAGTTATTGAAAATCGATTGTCATTTGTTCTCCATTCAAACTTTTTTGTAGAGCTGTGATTTCTGGTAATGGAAACATTCTCCTTCTGAGTGTCGTACCTGAAATTAGAAGTCCTATTTCAGTTTGTTTGAATGTACCTTGGATTCTTTGATTCTTTATTATTGCATTTGGAGTGTTTGTAACTTACTACTTTGTATGAGCTCCATCGCTGTGAATCTGGCTTTCGAGATGTACTAAGTCTTACCGAATCATTGAAGAGAAAAACTTTCTCACTTACCTTAAATTCCTGCGCGTCCTGTTTCTCATCATATTGATCCTTATTGGTTTTCTTAGTCTTTAGTGTCAACTGCCTCACTATTGTATGCTTCCTGCTTTCTTGCTCATAATCAATTCACATGTGATTCATAATAGTAACTTACCTCTCTCGACTCTTGTTGCAATATTGCTTGTATGTTTGCTTTTCTTCTATAATGATGCGTACCCTGTGCTGCTGTGAGATATGTTGAACATAAAAATTTGCATATAGTACCCACTTCTCCCAAAAACATTGATCACCTGTTACAAAATGTCGTAAATATTCAACCATTGTATGGTGACTTATCTCCAGTGCACCATTAGATTCTGGATGATAAGCTGTAGTCTGTACCTGCTTAATCCTTAACAATTTTCGTAATCTTTCAAAAGCACCATTCAAGAAATTCAAACTTCGGTCCATTAAAAGAAATAAACGAATGCCATACCTCAATAATTATGTTCCACAAATACTTCAGTTGCTGTTTCTGCGTCTTGTGTTTCTATCAGCACTGCTAATGTAAGTTTAGCCAAGTCATCCTTAAAAGTTAACAATGGAAAATCCATGTTGGAATATCAAGAATATTAGGAGGAGGATAGATTGCTTAGCTTTCGGCCTAAGCCTTCTTCAGAAAAGAAAACACACACACACACATTCATCGAGGCAAGCACACCTCCACTATGTTCATTGAACACTTTCCAAACTGTGTCTCAGCTGTGTCAGTAATTTCTAAAAGGTGTTTGTGTTCGCTTGTGTACACTTACTTTTTTGCTGTGATGGACACTTCCATACATAGTCATCAATATCATGCTTCATTCTACATCATAGTTCATATGACTTTAGTCTCTCGAAATTCCTGTGCGTTCCTTGATCGCCTCCCAACAGATTATCACCCATCTCTTTTAAAATACTCTCCTTCTCTGGGAGACAAAATTCCTATTTGCCATCTGCTTCTGTTTCTGCTTCTGGGGTTACATGCACATGTCGTACGCTCAAGAGATTTCTTTTGCTACCTGTTTCTGCCTCAGAGTTCTCTGCATTAGTATTTTCACAAACGATCTGTTCCTGGTGTGTAAGTTCCTTTTTTTCTGTAGGCCTTATTCACTCAGAGCATCTGCATTACTGTTTAACCTGTCTGGCTTGTAGATTATGAGGGTGATTTGAAAAGTTCTCGGAACGGAATAGAAAAAAAGTACTTACATCACTGAAGCTGTTTTTTATTTTTCAATGTAGTCTCCTTGAAGATTAATGCACTTGGTCCAACGATGTTCCAGTGCCTTGATCCCATCTCAAAATTGAGTTTCCTCCACACCTGCAAAATAGTTGTCAACTTCGGCTATTAATTCTTCGTTTGAATGAGTCTTTGTCCACCAAGAAAAATTTTCAGTTTTGGGAAGAGATGGAAGTCTGATGGAGCCATATCAGGTGAATAAGGTGAGCGTGGCAACAATTCATACCTTAGTTCCTGTAATTTTGCCATGGCGACGGCACATGTGTGGGTGCGCATTATCTTGATGGAAGATTACTTTCTTCCTTGTTTAACCTGGCGTTTTTTTCACGTATATTTTGTTGCAATTTGTCCAGGAGATTAGCATAGTATTCTCCAGTAATTTGTTTGCCTAATAGGGAGATAATCTGCAAACAGAATCCCCTTCACATCCCAGAACACTGATGCCATGACCTTTCCCGCCGCCGGCCGGAGTGGCCATGCGGTTCTAGGCACTACAGTCTGGAACTGAGCGACCGCTACGGTCACAGGTTCGAATCCTGCCTCGGGCATGGATGTGTGTGATGTCCTGAGGTTAGTTAGGTTTAATTAGTTCTAAGTTCTAGGCGACTGATGACCTCAGAAGTTAAGTCGCATAGTGCTCAGAGCCATTTGAACCTTTCCCGCTGAAGGAATTGCCTTTGCTTTCTTTGGTGGCGGAGAATCAGCATGTTTCACCGAGTGAGGTGGTCCAGTGGTTGGCACGCTGGACTCGCATTCGGGAGGACGACAGTTCAAACCCCCCGTTCGGCCATCCTGATTTAGGTTTCCGTGATTTCCCTAAATCACTTCAGGCAGATGCCTTTGAAAGGACACGGCCGATTTCACTCCCTGTCCTTCCCTAATCCGAGCTTGTACTTTGTCTCTAATGACCTCATTGTCGATGGAACATTAACGCTAATCTCCAGAATGTTTCCACTGCTTCGAGTGTTGTTTTGTATAGTAACGCACCCAAGTTTCATCTTTGGTCACAAACCGGTGCAAAAAATTTTGTTTCTTTCTCCTAAAATGGGCCAAACAATTGTTCTGATATGTCCATTCTCATGTGTTCTTGATCCAGTGTCAAGAGTTGCGGCACCCATCTTGCAGATAATTTTTTCATTTCTAATTCTTCAGTTAAAATGTGATGCACTCTTTCGACGCCTGGCAAGGATGAGCAATTTCACGCACTTTCAATCGGCGATCCTCCATGACTATTTTGTGGACATTTGGAATGATTTCTGGAGTAGTGACACTTCATGGTCGACCACTGTGCAGATCATCTAAGCTCTCCCGGCCAATTTAAATTCATTTGTCCACTCGGCAACAGTTGAATATGAAGGAGCAGAGTCCCCCAGTGGATTCTGGAAATCGGCATGAATGTCCTTTGCTTTCATTCCTTTCTTTACAAAGTACTTAATCACTGCTCGAGCCTCGATTTTTTTTTTTTTTTTTTCCCACTCTCCAAATAACTACACGGGAACAACAACAGAACCATATTACTGCCCCAGATGTCTTCCAAGAGCACTGATGTGGCATGTATTTACAGGCAACAGTTCAGTGAATGTCACATGAACAACTCATTGTGCTAGCACTAACCTCATACCTTGTAATTGTGCTCCTTCAGTCTTCACTTTAGGAGTTTCGAGCTTGGATCCTTCACATTAAAGGTCCATGATAATGGCTTGTGGTATGTCACCACTGTAAACCTTTGTTCATATAGGTAGAGTCAGAATAGCTTCATTGCATATGCTATGGCCAACAGTTCTTTTTCTGTGATACTATATTTTAGTTACACAGTGTTCAATAACCTGGATATGTATGCAATAGGCAAGGCTTCACCAACTTTCTTGCTTTTGTGTAAAACTGCCCTCAGAGGTTCCTTACTCTTGCATCTTATCACAATGAATGGCTTCCCAAAGTCTGGAGACTGAAGTAGCGGTAGATTAACAAATATCTCCTTCAGTTCCTCAAAAGTGTTAGTTTGCCTTTTGCTTCATTCATATTCCATTCCTTTCTCTAACAGTTCATGAATTGGCTTTATAGTTTTGCTACATTTAATAAGAAATCCTTGATAACAAAGCCTGAGAACCCAGTTAGTGTCTTTTTCATTCGTGTGTGCAGGAAGATCTTTACCTTATCCACATTTGCCATGTTAGTTCCCTTCCTCCGGAGATCCTTTCTGCCTGCTGCTGACTGCCATCAGCCCACTGCTTTTCTTAGCCAGAAGGTGTCTGCTGCCTTCTCAGAATGGTGTCTACCTTCAGATTTCTGCTGTAAGTACTGTCTGCTGCTGCCCTCCCTCCTCCAAATCAGTTCAGAAAGTTGCACATCACCACAACTTTCTGCAGGTGCTACTGTTGCTGTATCAAAATTTATAAATTCCTAATCACACAACCTACATGGCTCCACATAACCAAACCTACCCTTGGCACCATATTTATATGTTGTGTCCCGAATGTGGATTTTGCATGGAATTGAGCGACAGGGGTTTGTGCTATAGGGAGTTCAGTCTATTGACTGAGGTGATGATGAGACTTGATTGTCTTACTTAAATTCTGTAAAGTTGGTAGATTGAATTGGAGGATGAGGAGATTAATAAGCAACTCAAAAGAAGTGATTAACTTCTAATTTCATTTCAGGTATCAGCGAGTTCCATAGCTGAAGTGCCTCCACAGTACTGGCCAAGCTCTTACACAGAAACAGGGGTGTTTTACTACTGTTCAGTCTGCTTACTCAATGCTGTGCATCCTCCAATGACTGTTTCCTGCTTGACCCTCCCCTGGTCCTAGTATTTTGTTCACCTTCCCCCTCCAACCTCGTCAGTCCGTGACATGACATAGCGCCAAAAGATTCACATCCTCATATGGCTACTCTTGCACTTTATTCTTCAATTACCTTTCAGTGGCTGAGTGGAGGGGATAGGAAGTCATTACCTGTTTGGTAAAGAACTGCCTTTTTAAGTCTCTCATCAGATTCTTATGACACAGTGTGTCCTCCACTACAAGCCTTCTGCTTTTCTCTCTCGCTGCTCACACACTCTGTTTCATCCATATATTGCATAAGGCATTTGCTTAATTAATTTTGTCTTCTTATTTATCCTTTGCTGTTTAAAGGTGTAATCACCCAGAAAAATTTCAGTCATGCGCGCAAAACAAACCTGCAACTACTTCATGGTAATAATTACTAGTCCTTTACACTACCAGTTACATAACAACTGAAATGTTTTTATCACTGTACTGCTAACTGCTATTAAACTGTTTTGCTTCATTAACTATGTCAGCTTACTTAACCTTTGCTGTCTAAGGATCTCATCTCACTAAGCCTCTCAAATAACTTACTCCACAGTCCTCAAACAACGGAAAGTCCATGTTGGAATATCAGCAGTTATGAAAAGGATAGACTGCTATTCACAATGAAGATGACACATTGTATTGCAGACAGGCACAGCAAAAAGAAAGTTACACGCTAAGGTTTCGACCAAAGCCTTCTTCAGAAAAAAGGAACACACACACACACACACACACACACACACACACACACACACACACACACACAAAGGAAGCACACATCATGCACATGACTGCTATCTCTGGCTGCTCTAGCCAGGCTACAACTGTTGCGTTGAACAAAAGTAGCAGTTGAGAATGGGCAGAGAATGGAAAGGGATAGCGTTTTGCCGTGAGCAGCCGCAGTCCCATCATGTGTGCGTGATGTGTGTCTGAACGTGTGTGTGTGTGTGTGTGTGTGTGTGTGTGTGTGTGTGTGTGTGTGTGTGTGTGTGTGTGTGTGTTTTTCTCTTCCGAAAAAGGCTTTGGATGAAAGTTTAGTATTTTAACAGCATTTTCATTGTGCCTATCTGCAACTCAGTGTTTCATCTCTATGGTGAGTAGCAATCTATCCTTTTCAGAATTGTTATTCCACACTCTTCTTTTTCCATACCCTCTGACCTGACGCTAATGGTCCCTGTGGTTGCACATGCTGTGCCCAGCTCTGTCTTTAATGCTGGCCAACTTCAAGAACATTTACAGGATTTGTGCTTTAGTTGTGGGTGTGGTAGTCCTTTACCTTATCATATTCACCCTTTTCGAACCTATATTGTATACCTCTCATTCGTACAGCTAAGTCCAGTGGTGATAAGCCTAGTATCATCATCAGTTCCACAGTACTGTTGTTCTCTGTGCAGTTTTCAGGCACAGGAGTACGCTTTCCTGTGCTCATTGAAGTGCCTGCACTGCTGTTTTGGCTGTATGAGCCCATACACTCCCTCGACCCACAGCATACAATCTCGATTGCTACTTTGTTCAGGATTTTATACTTCTCTCTGACAAACAGTATTTATATGTGCATAAAAATATTGATTTTCATTTATGTTTATACCAAGTTACCTGTATACTTGTTTCGTCTTCAGCAGATGAGCATTTGTTCTGATTAAGGGATTTCTTGAGCTTGATAATGTTTCTTTTTGTAATGTATAAACTGTTTTGTGTGCTGCTATTGTTTATTTTCCACTAATTTAGTGCTAATAGGCGACACAGCCTCTTATGTCTGTCATATTCTGAAGATCGCTCAGTAATGGCTGTATGCCAACATTCCAGAGTTGTGGACCACAAACAGAGCCCTGCAGGCAGCCTTTGATGATCTTTTTCACAATTATCGTTCTGGACATTCCAGTTTCACCTGCCTGTCAGTATAAAGATCTCATAAGCTATTATTGAGACACGTAGAACAGTCCATGTACTTCAGTCTTTTGAAAAGGGCAGCCCACCATTAATTATTGAATGCCTCAACTATATTAATCATTATTTCTAGAAGTTAGCTGTGATGATGCAGCCACAAACCTGTTGTATTGAAGTAGAAGTTTTCTTATATTTCATTATAGTCCTGTTTTGTTACATGCATAGCTAACTCCAGTAAATGCTGTCATCACAGCAGTTAATTTTTCAGGAGGGTAATTAATCAAATCTATTATGTTCCTCCCAATCACCTGAATTACTCAAAATAATAATTAATAAACCTTAGTCTGGTCGTTACAGTCACCTTGTAATGTCTCTGACAGCACAAAACACCAACAACGTGATTTTGTATTCTGCCATAGGCATAATCAAATCGGGTCATAGCAAGTGTGTGTAATTCATCTTCTTCAAATGTGATATTAAGTTCCGGTCAAGAGCAGGAAAAAAGGAGAATTTTTATGTTCTTACACATTGGTTCAAATTTGTTGGCAGAATGTTAATTTAGCTTTAACATCAAAGTCTGTAGAATACACATGACTGAGAGTTGTAAATTAAGTATTCATTGGCTGTTTTATGTTTGTATTGCAGAATAACTAATCTAAAGTACTGGGGACGAAGTGAGCAAATAATATCAAAGACCTTGCAGCTGTTAAATGATTTGTCTGTTGGGTACAGCTGTGTCAGAAAATTGGTTAAACTTGAGGAAGTACAATTTATGCTAAACAACCATACAGTAAGTATTGTAGAAACTAAAATGTGTTGTATTTCAGGGGTTTATTGAAAACTAGTTTCCACTGTGGACACATTTGCTAGTTCTCACTGTGAACACATTTGCTTGAATCAGCTGTTAAGTATTTACTAAATATACCACATGATTCTGAGAACTTGTGTGTTCTGTATCTTAAAATAAATTGTAAACAAAAATGCTTCAGCTGCATTTCTTTGTTAAATCTCTGCTCTCCAGTAATCAAAAGACCATAGTCTGATCCAAACTGGATAAATACGAGGGCTACCCAGAAAGTAACAGATTTTTTGGTCTATCGCAGCAGTGGGTGGGATTACAGCTGCCATCTTGGTGCCATAACGTTCCTATACGCTGGAGACATCCAGCGGTGATAACATGTGGTCTGTGTTTCTGCTGCTTTGCATTCTGTGACATGTTAAAATGTGTACTGCAATGGAAAATCCTGCCAGTTGTGAGGTTCATTCTGTGATCAAGTTTTTGTTTGCAAAAAACTGCTAAGCAGATGTTAAACACTGACAAAGTTAAGTGGATGATAAACAAAACAAGTTTCAGGGAAAACTTAACACAAAAGCTTTGCCTTTTCACAACAACACACTTCCACAGACAGCTAATTGTACCCGAGAGCTCCTATGGTGTTTTGGATTGGAAGTGATTGATCATCAACTGAGCAACAACCACCTCTTTCCAACAATGAAGACATGGCTCACTGCATAATGCTTTAATACTGATGCTGAACTGCATGCTGGTATAATCTAAAGGTTGCAATTGCGCACAGCAGATTTCTACAGAAAGATGTTGCAAAACTGGTGCCATGGTATGATGAGTGCCTCAATTTGAATGATGATTCTGTAGAAAAATAGCTGAAGAGTGTACCTTTAAACTGTATATAATAAAACTTGGTTTTTCTTTATTTTTAATTTCTAATTCCAAGACGTCCGTTACCTTCTGGATAGCCCTCATATCTCAGTTTCACTCTCAGGTACTGTATCATAAAGTGATCTATTTCAATTGCTTGCGCAAGGTGTTTACATGTTATGCCAAAAAAATGTTGCTCACATTATCTACTGCTGTTTGAGTTTTAAAACAAACTCGGTTAGTATCTGATGTATTGAAGTCATGTACTGTAGTAACACCTGCATCTCGTGCAGCAGTTGCATCTCCATCACCTTCTATCACTTTTTGTAATCAGCATAAGGTGCAAGTGCCACAAGAATTCATGGCACACTGCCTTCAACCCTGTCAGAGAACTGATGACTTAATATCACCACATTATCATCAACCATTGTGCCCCTAGACTTCCGTCTATTTTACAATTTATACAGGGTGTTCCCAAAATATCTTTACAACTTTGGACATGTATATTTAAAAATTGGGGATAGGTGGAAATGTGTGGTTTGCAGCATAATGTTCACAAGCACCTGAGGTTTTAGTAACTGTTGAAGAGACTTCTGTAACGTTGAGGATATGTAAGTGGCATTCCAGTTCCCCCCATGTCCAGTGTAGCATTTCCTCATTAACTTACACAATTGTAGCTCTGATGCGAGCTCAGAGTTTCTGCAGGTCCTGCACTGGGGATTGGTAAACCATATCCTTTCACAGTGCCCCAAAGAAAAAAAAACCTAATGGGGTTATGTGTGGAGGCATTGGGATCCAGGAGATGGGTCCAGCTCTGCCATTCCATTCACCTGGAAATGTTGTCCGAAGCCTTCAGAACGATCAAGGCCCAGTTAGGAAAGGCAGTATCCTACCAAAGCATGATGTCAGAATGCAATTCTTTGAACTGTGGAAATGCAAACATGTTCCAACATTTCCATATAAACAGTCAAGGTTATTGATGCCTATGCAAAGAACAGTGCAGAATCAGTTTACACCACACATTTACCTTTGGACTGTTGCACACTATTATCATGCTAAAGTGAGGGTTTTCAGAGCCTCACATTGTCAATTTACCTTCGCAGACATGTGAAAGTAAGCTTTGTCCGTGAACATCACATTTTTCAGATAGTCTTGGTCATCATTGTGGTACTCAGAATATCAGTTGCAAATGCTTTGTACTTTGGCCAATTGTTGAGTTTGAAATGCATGCAGGAGCTGCACCTTATAGACGTTCAACTTCAGTTTCTTGTGTAGCACCTTGTACACTGTGGTTGTTCGTAACTGCAACTGATGGATTGATTTGGTTGGCTCCAGATAAATGTCCATTGCACCCATACCACATCTGCACCAATTGTGCTTGGACACCCAGAACTCATCCTCTTCATGACATTTCTGGATTCCTTGAACCTCATTTACCATTGTCTAATGGTAGGACAGGGCAGTGGTGTTCTTCTGCAACATATCCAGAAGCACTGCTGGACCTGAATCTCCATCAACTATTCCACACAGTGTGCTTTCTGCTGGAGGTGGCCATTTTTATCAATAACTAACTTGCAAAAAGGAAGAGGGGGAAAAAAAACTATAGTTGTGTGTGAACATTTTGCTGCAAACCATACCTATCTATCTATCCCCATTTCGGAAATAAACATGATCAAAGTTGTAAAGATCATTTTGGAACACTCTGTTTAGTTTGCTACTCAAGTTTCATGCAATAGCAGCACTCTCACAAAGGTTTAAGCTTGAATGGTATCTTGTGTCATGTGTACAACAAACCTGTACAAGGGGTTGTTTGTAAACTTTATAAATTATAACGTCAAAAAAATCAGGCTGACGCATTGAAACTTGGTGATGGTGTCAACCCTTCTGTACGTATTCATGCTTCAGTTGACCCATTTTTCCAATTGACTGATGACTTGGTGGAGACCTTGGTTGTAGACGTTTGCATTTTGGCTGCTAACCTGGTCATTCTGGAAATGCCTGCCAGCCAATAGTTTCTTCATTTAAGGAAAGAGGAAGGCTTAACTGGTGCCATGTCAGGAGTATATTGGGGGGGGGGGGGGGGGGGGGGGGGGGGGGGGGGGGGAATGGCAGATATTGACAACCCAAGGAAGCAGCACGTATGGCTGTACCCTGTTCAGAATGAGTTGGGGCAGTCACATTTTTAATTTTGAAAATGTTGTGCAATATATTTGAAACTGACTCATGATTGATTTTCACTTTTTTCCACTAGTGTTTCAGTTGTCATATACTGGTCTTCAAGCACCAGAGCCTCCACTTCTCGTACAACACTCAGTTCTTCACAGAGAGAAGGGCCATCAGTTCATTCTTCACCATTCAGACTTGTTCGACCAGAGTAGAAGTGTCTGTGCCACCTAACCACTGTCCTATATTTGAAGGATCGAAGCTACCCTTACACCTCTTTGCTACTGTGCAGTTTGCATCACTGACAGGGATGCACCATAGTTCTAGAAGGGAGAGATTGGCACCTGGATATCTTTTGGTGCGAAGGATTGAGTCACTTGAGTGGGAGCATGCTTGCAGGGCAGGTCCCGATTGCCTGCATTTCCCTTGATAGTCTATTTGGTCAAAAGATTATACAAAGTCACAGTGGAGTCATCATGCAAGTAGGTTGTGTACATGTTTGAGCAAAATGAGAATTTTGAAGCTCAGGATTAATTTGGTATCAGGAGAGTTGTTCTATAATTAAATGGCAATTACACATTAAAGAATCAGCAATGGTAAACTTGTATAAGATATTGATGGATGAGTGGCTGTAATTGTAATGCGAGTGCACTCAGAATTTATAGTGGAATAAATTAACTGTGTCGTACAAAAGTGTTCACAAATTACAACCTCTTCCTAATTATTAGAATATTTTTGGAGAGAATGAATTGTAGAACAGTATCAGAGAAGAGACAAGGCATGCACCATGGGCTCACATTTAGAACTCAGGTTGCCTTGGGAGTAAGTTTGCCCTCCATAACTGCCTACTTCTGAATGTCTGATGCCTATTTTTCCTGAACAAGTGGTTTCATCCGTATATAACTAGAATAATGCAGAAGGCTGAAATCAACAGTACAGGTAGTCGCAAAAATAAGCAGAGTCCTCCAACTGGGGAGTCAGCAAGAATGGTGTCCCACAGGGTTCAGTTGTGGGTCTCTTAATCTTCTTAATATATATGAATGACTTGCCACTCTATATTCACAAAGATGCAAAGCTAATTCTTTTTTCTGATGATACAAATATAGTTATCACACCCGACAAACAAGAATTAACTGAGGAAATAGTAAATAATGTATTTCAGAAAATTGTTAAGTGGTGCTCTGCAAATGGACTCTCATTAAATTTGAGAAAACACAGTATATACAGTTATTTATAGTAAATGTCATAACACAAATCAAACAATGGATAATACAGGATAGAATGTAACAATATTATGAAAAGGAAAGTTGCTACTGTTGCCTTTATACTGCAGTCTTTTGTGTGTGTGTGTGTGTGTGTGTGTGTGTGTGTGTGTGTGTGTGTGTGTGTGGTCTTTCTCTGTTTTTGACGTTGGCCTTACAGGCAGAAAGCTTTATTTGGAACAGTCTCTTTGTTGTGCCTATCTGCAACTCAGAATCCATGCTATGTGGTGAGTAGCAAGTTTCATTTTCATAATAAAATGTCATAACACCGTAGCTAAATATACACCACCGGCCATTAAAATTGCTACACCAAGAAGAAATGCAGATGATAAACTGGTATATATTATACTATAACTGACATGTGATTACATTTTCATGCAATTTGGGTGCATAGATCCTGAGAAATCAGTACCCAGAACAACCACCTCTTGCCGTAATAACAGCCTTGGTACCCCTGAGCATTGAGTCAAACAGAGCTTGGATAGCATGTACAGGTACAGCTGCCCATGCTTCAACACAATACCACAGTTCATCAAGAGTAGTGACTGGCGTATTGTGACAAGCCAGTTGCTCGGCCACCCTTGACCAGACATTTTCAATTGGTGAGAGATCTGGAGATTGTGCTGGCCAGGGCAACAGTCGAACATTTTCTGTATCCAGAAATGCTCGTACAGGACCTGCAACATGCGGTCATGCATTATCCTGCTGAAATGTAGGGTTTTGCAGGGATCAAATGAAGGGTAGAGCCACGGCTCGTAACACATCTGAAATGTAACGTCCACTGTTCAAAGTGCCGTCAATGCGAACAAGAGGTGACTGAGACATGTAACCAATGGCACCCCATACCATCACGCCGGGTGATACGCCAGTATGTCGATGATGAATACACGCTTCCAATGTGCGTTCACCATGATGTTGCTAAACACGGATGCGACCATCATAATGCTGCAAACAGAACCTGGATTCATCAGAAAAAATGACGTTTTGTCATTCGTGCACCCAGGTTCGTCGTTGAGTACACCATCACAGGCGCTCCTGTCTGTGATGCAGCGTCAAGGGTAACCACAGCCATGGTCTCCGAGCTGATAGTCCATGCTGCGTCAAATGTCGTTGAACTGTTCGTGCAGATGGTTGTTGTCTTGCAAACGTCCCTCTCTGTTGACTCCGGGATCGACACGTGGCTGCACAATCCGTTACAGCCATGCTGATAAGATGCCTGTCATCTCGACTGCTAGTGATACGAGGCCGTTGGGATCCAGCACGGCGTTCCGTATTACCCTCCTGAACCCACCGATTCCATATTCTGCTAACAGTCATTGTATCTCGACCAACAAGACCAGCAATGTCGCGATTCGATAAACCGCAATCGCAATAGGCTACAATCTGACCTTTATCAAAGTCGGAAACGTGATGGTACGCATTTCTGCTCCTTACACGAGGCATCGAAACAACGTTTCACCAGGCAACACCGGTCAACTGCTGTTTGTGTATGAGAAATCGGTTGGAAACTTTTCTCATGTCAGCACGTTGTAGGTGTCGCCACTGCTGCCAACCTGGTGTGAATGCTCTGAAAAGCTAATCATTTGCATATCACAGCATCTTCTTCCTGTCGGTTAAATTTTGTATCTGTAGCACGTCATCTTCGTGGTGTAGCAATTTTAATGGCCAGTAGTGTAGATTTTGAACAGAAGTCTGTTGTTAAGGCAGAAGATTCAAAATTTCTGGGAGTGTGCGCTGATGAGAAATAGAGTTGGAAGAACGATGTTCATGATCTGCTGAAATATTTGAGTCGAGATATTTATGCAATTAGGGTTATAGCAAATTTTGGTGATGAACATATCAGCAAATTTGCCTGCGGTGCTTATTTTCATTGACTGCTTTGACGTGGCATCATATTTTGGCGTAATTTGCCATTAAGAGAAAAATCGTCTAAGGAGCCCACCAAAGATCATCCTGCAGACATTTATTTAAGGAACTGGGATATTTACAGTACTCTCAAGATACATATATTCACTTAATGAAATTTGTTGTTAATAATCCATCCAAATTCAAAAATAATAGCAAAGTGCATAGCTACAACACTAGAAGAATGGGTGATAGTCACTATTCTGGATAAATCTGAATTTGGCACAGAAAAGGGTGAGTTATGCTGTCACAGAAGTCTTAAGTCTTTGGTCATTTACCAAATAGCATTGAAAGTCTGACATAAAGGTAACCAACATTTGTAAACCAATTAAAAGAATTTTTGAATGACAACAGATGAATTTTTAGATATGACGTAGTAATGGTAAAAAAATCATATTGTGTTAAGAAATCTTATGTTAAAGTGACACATTCTATATCATTAAAAAATGTCGTATTCAGGATCTGTAGTAATGGGACAAGTATTAATCAACTGTACATCAATAAATAATACATTTCTGCCAACTCGGCATGGATTGTTACAGCATAGTTCCCCTACATATGCAGAAAACTAATTAGCACATGATACGATATTTTATCAGTGGGCTACAGAACCCCCCCCCCCCCCCCCCCCCCTCCCGACAATATACTCACCTACAAAAAGTAAAAAACTCTCTGACAATATACTGCGGTAATGTGGTGTGGGAATTTCAGACTGAAGACTTCCACCTACTAAAAGCAAAAAATAAGAAAAAAATTTTTCTTGAGTTGATTATCAAAATTTGACTACGCCTCATACATTTTGTTGCTGCTTAACTTGGTTTAGGCCAGTAGAATAAGTAGCACTTTAGGGTTCTGCATTCAAGAAATTCCTTGTGACACATCGGTCTACCTGTGTTTCATATAAGTGGCTGCAATTTCATGTGAATAGCTTATTCAGTTTTATTTGCAAACTTGGGACCAAAATGATATCTGTTGTCTTTGTTGGATGTAATAATAATGTGAAATAGAAATTTAATAATTCTTGTGTCATTCTATTCTGCAGGCTACAATGTAATGCACACGACTATTGTGTTATTTACAAGAAATAGAGCTTGATTGAATTTGTAGATGCTTTGATGTTCTAGTCTGCAGGCTGCAATGTAATGTACACAGCTATTGTATTTGTTCACAGGAAATAGTGTTTCATTGAATTTGTAGGTGCTTTGATGTTCTGAAGTAAAATATAAATTAAAAGCAGTAAAAATATTGAATTTCTGTGAAGTATATTTATCTACTTTCTGAAACCTCTCTCCTCTCAGGACACGTTCAGATTTCAGAGCTTATAGTATCAAAATTTTTGTTATGGTGAATTTATGTATGAATTCTTAAATCAGTGATCACTACATTGGACTGACTTATTTTCATGTGAAATACTAGAAAATGTGTTAGTAAGATAATCATTAAATTTGCATTAATTTCTTTTTGTTTCAGAGTGAACACTTTCCATTTTTGGGAAATAGTGTGGCTGTAAGTGAAATGCGATGCAGATCAATGTTTTATACCTCACTGGGTCGGCTTCTTATGGTTGATTTGGGTGAAGATGAGGACAGATTTGATAGCTTCATGTTACCACTAACAGGTTTGTACTTTTAATTGTGTCTTTGTGTGTAGTTTATATGGTTAGTTTTCACTCAAGAGCCTTTAATGCTGTTGTTGATTATGAGTATTATTGATTTCTTAGTGTGAATCTTTTGTCTATAAATGTTGTTACATTAAGTTTTTAGTGTGTCTGTCATTGTATGACTTCCCATTTTTTGAATGGGGGTCCAGATATTGATAAACTTGATTTTGGCGTAGTGAAAGTAGTGGATTTTTTCATGTATGAGATTGCGTGGAAGTCTTGCTGGTGTGGTGTCAGTAATTTAGTGTGAGAACAATATGCGTAATTTTTTTTAATCATCCTTATGTTATACAATATTTTTGTAACAGCATTCAGAATCTCTTAAATTATTGGTACTAGACTACAGCTTGAAGAAGCTCTGATTTTGGCACAATTTCTGACTCCATTAGTATGCAGTAATATTAATTAATAAGTAAATATTTTACACCATAATGAGGTTAACATACATTTACATGCAGGTATTGGATGTGAAGGCAACTTAATGTTGCTGTTGTGCTTACCCTCATACTGCTGCTAGTGGCACTGCCACTTCAATTTGTTCTCATGATGATACTGTACGGTCCTGGACAACTGCAAGTGATGCCAGTCTTTGTAAATATCCATAATTGTTGTTCTGGTAAATAGACTTGTCACATCTAAAATGAAGCAATTCTTATTATTCCTTTAAAACCGTCCAAGAATTCCATTCAAGTATTGGTAAGAAAGACATTTGTAATTTAGAAACACAGTGTTCGTACAAACTGTATGGGTCTTATTTCTAAAAGTTCAACCTTGAACACTCTGCTGTGACTTCAGCAGCATAAGGGGTTGGAAAAAAGGGGCTTCTCAAAACTGAGGGAACGTAAGTTTTACAAAAACATGGACTGTTCGAATATATTTAATACCTTTGAGTTACTAACAGTTGTGTTTAGTTTTAGAAGCACTGATCACTATTATTGGCATAAGATCAGTTACATAAAACAACAAAAACAGGTGTTAGAGTGGCCGGCTTGTGAGAGCGAGATTGCAGCGGTATATTGTGAACTGTGTGAGAAAAATACACGTCATTACATTATGAACTGTGTGAGAAAAATACGTGTCGCTTGCTTCACACACCATTTCATCTCATGACAGTATTGTGGAGCCAGTATGTCATGTACAGAAAAGTAATCATGTACATTAATAGTGGGACATTTGTGATGGGAGATACCTTTCATCTTCAAGATCATGTTCGGAGCTTAGGACAGGAACATACTGAAATTAGATGAAGACTTACTAAACTGTTGAACTTCTGACCCAAAATAATAAAAAGGTTTTCATTGAGTTCTATTGCTGTGCCATTAGAAATTAATAACCTTTTGTCATCTCAGATTTGTGAGTGTCTTTCTTCTGCTCAAAGTGTGTTAAAAGTGAATAGTGTTCTTTCCAGTACTCATTGTATATGTAATAAATATGTACCTACATCAAGATATCGATGGCTTCAAAAAGTCAATCCTACCACTGGGCACTTCTCCATGTTAATTAGTGCAGTCTCGTGTACCATAGGTTTAAATTTCCTTGCCCAGTACTGTCTCATTCCATTTGAATTCAATATGATAGGGTTTGAGCCTTTCATAATATTTGCCATTGCGAAAGATGTCACCCAGATGTATTCTTGTAAGTTGTTTGAATAGTTTATATAATGGGAGAAACTCAAGTTTCACAACAATACAGCTTCTTGTCTTCGCCATCATCTGCCCCGCATCTCTCATGTCTCACCCCACCACTCCCACAAGAATTTCCTAGAGCAGTTTCCACGTTCTCCCAAAGCTTAATAATCAGTTGTGATACTACTACTACTAATACCAATTTGAAGTTATTTTTAGTGTGTCCACATTCTTTTTCCCCCTTTTTTTTTTCTTCTTTGTTTCCAACACCAAACTGAAGTAGGTAAAATGATGGTGGCATTGAGATGAGCTATTTAAATCCCAGCCGCAAAAATACTGAGTCCTTTTTGATTTCACCAGTCATTTGAAAGTAATACTGCAATGATGCATCAGCATCTATTGCCCTCCTTATATCTCTTTCGTAGTTGTACTAAGGCTTAATCTAGTGAACTCCTTGGTGATAAGAAATCAGAAAGTAACATATATGATAGTAAATGACTTTTTGAATACTTTGAATATATTGCAACTTAGCTCTTCTTTTTTTTTCATCTTGGTTTCACCTGATTGGTGGCAAAATAAAAATTGATTGATAAAGTAGCAGTTGACATCTTCACCCAAGCTTACTGTTTTGTGCCTTTCGTGGTATCTCTAACCACATCCAATGAAGCAGCGTTCTGAACATAGTAATGAACTCTTTGATGACCACTTGTGTAACTTCAGAAATGATTTTAAGTGGAGCTATGTGCCACCAGTAATTTTAATAAATAATCTTCATCAGTTTTATGTAGATTTATTATTATTATTATTATTATTATTATTGGTTGTAATATCTAAGTAATTAATTTTGTAGTGAAGGAAACAATATACAGTAGTGACCACAAGTTAAAGGACCTTCAGAAACTAGATGATATAATGAAGCACAGTGATAATGTATGCACTACAAGATATCTTAGCAACATCATGACATTGATAAGGATTCAATATTATGACAAATAAAGTTGCTACTCACCATATAGCGGAGACGCTGAGTCGCAGATAGGCACAACAAAAACACTCTCGCAATTATTCTTTCGGCCATTAAGGCTTTCATCAACAATAGACACACATACGCAAATTCAACTCACATACACTGCAGTCTCAGGCAACCAAAACCACACTGCGAGCAGCAGCACCAGTGCATGATAGAAGTGGCAACTGGGTGGGGGTAAGGAGGAGGCTGGGGCGGGGAGGGGGAAGGACTGGGTTGGGGGTAAGGAGGAGGCTGAGGTGGGGAGGGGGAAGGATGGTATGGTGGAGGTGGCAATCAGTGAAGTGCTGCAGGTTAGACTGAGGGCACAGGAGAGGGGGGGCTTGGGGGGGGGGGGAGGAGTAGCGGAAAAGGAGAGAAATAAAAAGACTTGGTGTGGTGGTGGAATGACGGCTGTGTAGTGCTGGAATGTGAACAGAGAAGAGGGTGGATGGGTGAGTACAATGACTAACGAAGGTTGAGGCCAGGAGGATTATGGCAATGCAGGATGTATTGAAGGGAAGGCTACCACCTGCGCAATTCAGTTAAAACTGGTGTTGGTGGGAAGGATCCATATGGCACACTCTGTGAAGCAGTCATTGAAATGAAGGCTATCATGTTTCGCAGCGTGTTCAGCAACAGGGTGGTCCACTAGTGTCTTGGCATAAGTTTGTCGGTGGCCATTCATGTGGACAGACAGCGTGTTGGTTGTCATGCCTACATAGAATGCAGCACAGTGGTTGCAGCTTAGCTTGTAGATCACTTGACTGGTTTCACAGGTAGCCCTGCCTTTGATGAGATAGGTGATGTTAGTGACTAGACTGGAGTAGTTGGTGGTGGGAGGATGTATGGGACAGGTCTTGCATCTAGGTCTATTACAGCGGTATGAGCCATGAGGTAAGGTATTGGGAGCAGGCGTTGTGTAAGGATGGACGAATATATTGTGTAGGTTCGGTGGACGGTGGAATACCCTTATGGGAGGGTTGGGAAGGATAGTGGGCAGGACATTTCTCATTCCAGGGCACGACGAGAGTTAATTAAAACCCTGATGGAGAATGTAATTCAGTTGCTCCAGTCGTGGGTGGTACTGAGTTATGAGTGGAATGCTCCTCTGTGACTGGAGGGTGGGACTTCAGGAGGTGGTGGGCGACTGGAAAGGTAAGGCACAGGAGACTTGTTTTTATACACTAGTCTGTCTTGTGCAAACCTCTTCATCTCAGAAGAACCACTGCAACCTACATCCATTTGAACCTTCTTACTTTGTTCATCCTCTACAATTTTTTCCCCTCACACTTTCTTCCTATACCAAACTGACGATTCCTTGATGCCTCATAATGTGTCTTTTCCACTAATTCCTCCTTTTAATCAAGTTAAGCCATAATTTTTTTTTCTCCATTGTTCAGTTCAGTACCTCCTCATTAATAAAGTGATCTACCCATCTAATTTTCAGCATCCTTCTGCAGCACCGTATTTCAAAAGCTTCTCTTCTCTTCTCTTCTCTTCTCTTCTCTTCTCTTCTCGTCTGAAATATTTTCACAGCCATCCAAAGCTACCCTCCAGTTAAGTACCTTCAGGAAAGACTTCCCCATACTTACATTTGTCAGTTGTCTTTTTCAGAAATGCTTTTGCTTAATATAGGGACTTTGCATTTTATATCTCCTCTACTTTGTACCTCTCAGTTATTTTGCTGCCCAAAAAGCAAAACTTATTTACCAATCTTCCCTGATCTTTTTTAATTTAACACTGTGAGCATGGCCTGATTTAATTCAAATACATTCCATTTCATTAACATTAATCTGTACCAAGTGAGGTAGTGGAGTGGTTAGCGCACTGGACTCGCATTCGGTTCAAACCCATGTTCGCCATCTTGATACAGACTTTCCATGATTTTCCTAAATCACTTCAGGCAACTGTCAGAATGGTTCCTTCAAAAGGACATAGCTGACTTCCAATGACCTTGCTGTTGTGTCTCCTCCCCCAAATCAGCCAACCAATTAATCTATACCTCTTTTGAAGGTAATACTCATTCTATTAACTGCTCACCTTATCCTTTGCCAACACATAAAAAGCTTTCTTTGAGTGTGCAAATTTTATAAATGTAGCATTTCCTTCCTTTAACTTATCGCCAAAGATAATTAGCAGGGTCAGTATTGCCTCATTTATTCCTGTATTTCTCCAGAACCCGAACTGATCTTCCCTAAGGTATGCTTCTACCAGTTTATCTATTCTTCTAGTTAATTTGTGTAAATAGTTTGCAAAGATGACTTATTGAACAGATTGTTTAGTAGCATTAATATCTGCTATTTTTTGAGATTGGAATTATTACATTCTTCTTGATGTTCAAGGGTATCTTGCATGTCTCATATATCAATGTATCTCATATATCTTCCACACCATTTGGAATATTTTGTTAATGGCTGGCTCTCCCAAGAATATTAAGAATTCTGATGGAATTTTGTCTACTCCAGGGAGCCATGTTTTGACTTTGATCTCTCAGTGCTATGTGGAATTCTCCTTGCAGTATATCTCCCCACTCATCTTCTATCCAGTATGGCTTGCAGTAATGCATTACATTGCTAGTTAAATGTTATCAGGAGATTGGAAGTAAGATAGCATTTTTAGGACTTCATTCTTTGAGCCTAGTCTTGTCTCATGGACGTGAAGTTTAATTTCAGACCTGGAGAGGGATCTGGTCACCAAATAATTGATGTCCTCATGTTACAGGTACTTGTTTATTAGGTCAGCCATGTCAGGGTGAGCTTTGTTATCTTTCAGTTGAAAACCAGATCTGTATGCACTGCAGAAAGGTTTACATTAACAGGTTGTTGTCATCGTCGTTAACTGCAGCCATCACTTGTTTCTGCAATGACTCTCAATGTGCTATCCCAAAACAGAAACACTGTTGTTGCTGTATCAGCCCCGTTCCACAATATAAGCATGGTTCTAATTTGAACAGAGAATGACTTTCCAAGATAAAGGGCGACTTATGTGTGAGCGTAATTATCCCACTTCTGTGCACTGTTTGGTGCACAAGATTCCATATTTGTTAAGCCATGTATTGCCTTTGCCGGAGAAATGCATCTGAACATACAAAGAAACATCTTGAAACCCGACAACTCAATGTGTGAAGGGATTTTTGTAAACTAGAAACTGCCATGTGTCCCTTAACCAGTGCAGATAATTTGTTATTTTGGATCTTTTCTTGACACTTAAGGCAAGATAATGATACTGACACTGGGCTGTTGCACATGGTTGTCCATACCCATACTTCAGTTGGAGGTTTCCACTGTCCTGGAGTCTTCTCCACATTCGTGGAATGTGTCTGAGGGTGAATTACGCTCAAATGTGTTTGCTGCTTCCATACACCCCAAAATAATGTACCAAGTCCACATAAAGTACCGGGTTAAAACTACTATATTTAAGATCTCAGCACACACAAACTGTTGCAGGATCAGTATACAGTGTTGTACTTGCATGCACTGTATATCTTATGTTTCCAAGTTGTGTTACAGTTTACTCTGTGCACTGTCCCTGTGATGCAATATTTCCTTATTTCTCAAACATCCCTCAATTTATGGATGGGAATGTTCATTCTGGATCTGTGGTGCAAGAAGTTTTAGTTAAAGGAGGAGTTCATACAATCTATCAAAGTAATTGGTAGATAAGTTCACAGAGATATAACACCCACTTGATTTGATCTGTTAGAAACGATTTGTGAAACCCTGTTATTGTGAAAACAGTGGATTTGTTTATAAATATCTTTCCTGTTTTACCAGTTATGATTATCTTTTATTTATATTTTACATGATATGTTTCAGGAAATTATTCCCATTTTCAAGTGTGTATTTCTTTGTTTTCTATGCAATTTTTAATAATGTTTGTGATGCGTGGGGTTGTGCATTGTTATCTTGCCTTTAAGTTTTATTTTGGTCCATTTGTGCAGAGTCTCACATACATTAAACATCACACATAATTTTCTGAGCACAGTATACATCGAAAAAACAAATTTACAGATGCAAAGATGTTTCTAGATGTCAGCAGAAATAATGCTATAGGTCTTCGACAGAATATTATATAGTTCTGTACAGAGGGTATTTATCTTGATAAACTGGATCATGTTATATCTATTAACAGTGGTGCTTATTTCTCTGTGTTACTATTTTTATATAAGTATACAGTCGACGCACGTGATGAAATTCTCTGTTTCTGTTTCAGCTTCTTCATTTAATATTTTATACTTGTATTTTTTGTAATGTGAACATATTTGTAGTTCTTCTAACAGATCTATTTTATGCCTTTTATTAAGTTTTTGGGGTAATTTGATATTTTGCTCTACTTTTCTGAATGTGTGTGTGTATGGCTGTTGCTGAAGTAGTGTGTGTGTGTGTGTGTGTGTGTGTGTGTGTGTGTGTGTGTGTGCGCGTGCGTGCGTAGGCTTTAATGTGCTATGTGTATCTGGTGTTGAAGTCTCGACCTGTTTGTCCTAGGTAGAACATTGAGCATTCCTGGTATGTTACTTGGTATATTCCAGAGCCTTGAGTAATATGAATCATGATTACACTTTGTTTTCTATTAGCTTTTGCTGTAGTTTATTAGATGTAGAAAACCCAGTTTCACTTTGTGGTTTTCGAAAATATTTGCTATCTTCCATGATAAATTGCCAATGTGTGGGATGATCTCAATATACATTTGTTTTTGTCTTTCTCTTCTATGGTGTGGTTTATGTTGGGGTTTTTCTTCACTTTGTCTAGTACCGTGTAAACAGTGGAAGCAGTATAATCACTGGCAGCTGCAATCTGTTTCGCTATGTTTATTTCGTATGTAGATTTTCTTCATTTAAAGGTATTTTAATTGTCCTATATAGTGTTGATCTGTTTGCTGCCTGTTTACGATTGTGTAGATGACGTGAGTTTGCAGGGAGTGTGATGTCAGTCATTGTATTTTTCCTATAAATTTTAAATGTGTATGTTCTGTTGTCTACTATTTAGGTTCAAATAATTTGTTTTGTTCATTTTCCACTGTAAATGTAATTTTCTCATATATATACTACTGAAGCAGTTGTGAATGTCTATTATGTCCTGGGCATCCCATTTTGCCAACAGCAGCATGTCATGTCCATATACCCTATAAAATTCAGTTTTTGCAGATATACATGATGCTAGGCCATCTGCATCCTTATAAATGTTACTTCCATGGTTGACGCATTATTAGAAAAAGTGAAGAAAGACCTAGATATGAACCACACCACAGAAGAAAAAGACAAAAACAAATATATGTTGATAGATAGTATATCACAGAAGACTACAAATATTTTTGTAACTCACAAAGTAAATCTAATGAACTAGAACAAAAAATAATACACAACATAAAGTTTGATCATGACCCATATACTCAACTCTGGAATATCTAAAGTAACATGCCAGGAATGCTCAATTTTTTACCTAAGACAAACCAGCTGAGATTTCAACACAGGCATACAGAGCACATTAAACCCTACACAGACAACAGACACGCTACTTCAGCAGTAGTCACACACACACACACACACACACACACACACACACAATACAAGACATGCATTTGGAAAAGTAGAACAAAATGTAAAAGTACTCCACCAACTAAATGCAGAGTGTAAATGGATCTGTTAGATGAGCTGGAGATATATTCACATTACAAAAAATATGAAGACAACAAATATTAAATGAAAAACTTTGAAGTGAATCAGTGAATTTCAGATGCTTTGACAGTAACTTGAAAATAATAGCACACAGAAAAAGCACTATTGTAAATAGATATAAACAAATTATGATACAGATTATTAAGATAAATATCTTTGTTGACTACATCTAAAAACACCTTTGTAACTGCTTATGTAAGTTAGTTATTCTTGATGTATAGTGTGCACAGAAAATTGTGTTTGATTCTACAGAAATGGACCACAGGAAAACTTAGGTAACAGAACAATGCAGAATTCCACAGATCAAAACCATTATGAATAAATGGCATAGTACATTAATAAAATGGGAATAATTTCCTGAAAAACCTCATGTAAAATATAAATAAAGGAAAACGGAGACTGGTAGCAGGAAAGTTATTTATAAAGAAACCCATTACTTGTTATTTGTTTAAACTTACCTCAAATTTGTTAATGAAATAATTTTTCTGTAATTATTTCAGCTGCTTTTGAATCAATTGGCACTATGTTAGCATCTGCTGAAACTCCACTTTTCGCATCTGAAGAAGCAAAGAAAGCTCTAATAGGGCTTGCACGAGATCTGAGAGGACTGGCTTATGCTTTTAATACAAAAACGTCATATATGATGTTGTTTGATTGGATGTATCCTTTCCTGCAGACAAGGTATATTTTGTATATGTGTAATTGATTAAACAATGGAAAATGTGGTTCAGTTTCAAACTGTTGTGTCTATTACTTACAGAGTGAATTAATAAAGCATGAATACCTGTTTAATACATTCTGCAAAGCTAGTCGTGAATGTGTTTGAGAAAACTGAGAGGGTGCTCTTAACACTTCTTGGTAGGGCTTGCTTACCCGTCCCTTCAGCATGTTTTGAGCAACACTATTCCATTTAATGCAAACAGTAAGCTTTCTGAAAGAAACTTGAAGGTACAGACAAGAGGTAGTTTGAATTCCACTAGTCTTTGTTCTGCTGCATGGGTTCCTCTGAAGGTGAGCAGCTAAACATACCTTGTTTTTCCTATTGCTATTTTCATTGAAGTGCCATTGAAGCCTCTGTGTGATATGTACATCATAAACAAGTTTAACTTGATTTGGAAAAATCTGAGCACATATTACCACGTTGCATATAACTCAGGATTAGTGTAATGATTTCGAGAAGAACTGGTTGTCACAGCGTAAAGCTGTTCAGTTTGTATAATGAAAATGATGTGCAGTAGTTATCAAATATAATAATGAATTGAAATGAATAGAATAATAACGAATAGAAAATTGATGACAAAGATAGAATGTGAGGACTATTCAGTGATTTATGAAGATTTAGATGTGTGTCTCGGGGGTCCAGGCAGACAGCAGACACAAGATCATGGTGCCTTTGGAGTAAGACTGTATAATTTATTAAAATATTGTTACGTAAATAAAATTGCCAACATATCAATATAATAGAGGGAAACATTCCACGTGGGAAAAATTATATATAAAAACAAAGATGAGGTGACTTACCGAACGAAAGCGCTGGCAGGTCGATAGACACACAAACAAACACAAACATACACACAAAATTCAAGCTTTCGCAACAAACTGTTGCCTCATCAGGAAAGAGGGAAGGAGAGGGGAAGACGAAAGGAAGTGGGTTTTAAAGGAGAGGGTAAGGAGTCATTCCAATCCCGGGAGCGGAAAGACTTACCTTAGGGGGAAAAAAGGACAGGTATACACTCGCACATATCCATCCACACATACAGACACAAGCAGACATCACATCCCGGGATTGGAATGACTCCTTACCCTCTCCCTTAAAACCCACTTCCTTTCGTCTTCCCCTCTCCTTCCCTCTTTCCTGATGAGGCAACAGTTTGTTGGGAAAGCTTGAATTTTGTGTGTATGTTTGTGTTTGTTTGTGTGTCTGTCGACCTGCCAGCGCTTTCGTTCGGTAAGTCACCTCATCTTTGTTTTTATATATAAATTGCCAACATAGCTGGACATCCAAAAACAAGAGTACTATTTTATGTAATAAATGGCAATGTGTGAGAAACCCATCAGTAAGTGTAGTTAAAGTTGGAGGGAGGGAATTCATGTAATTCAGTAGATTAAATTTGAGAACTTTGTACAACATAAGATGATTTTTCAGCATTATACCAAACTATTCACAAGCTCTATGCCCATTGCACCTAAGTAGTGGCAACTGTTTCAACAAGGTAGATGTCTATCAGTAATGGTACAAAATGAACAATAATTCAGAATATGATCTGGTGTATGGCATAAATTAAAAAATTCTGAAGAAGAACAGTGATGATTAAATAGAATTTATTAACATTGAGAACTGTTAGACTGTACAGAGCAAAAACAACTCTCGAGTATAGTACCAGTATGAGAAATTACGTACAAGCAAGTATCAGCAGTATGAAGAGAACTCCGGCCAAATAAAATGAAATACGCTATACTGTTGTTTGTAGTGTGCATCAGACATGGTTTATATGAGAGTAAGTATTCAAAGTAGAAATAAAGAAGCATAAATATGCAAATGCCTTTCCTTCATAATAGTTTTGTGTTATTGACAAAGGTTAAGATTCCTGAATGCATGCATGTGCATGCTCACTGCCCCTCCCTCCCCTCCCCCCATGCTGCCCCCCCCCCCCCCCTCAAGAAAACACACACACACACACACACACACACACACACACACACACACACTATTAATTGATTAATTGAATCTTTGCAGATACTATTGAAATATAAATAAAATTACAGACAAGAGATTGCTTATATTCTGTTATCAGTCTGTATGGGCTACCCTGGAGAGGCAGGTACTTAAAATATGCCTTGTTGTCCCCATTGTCCTATTTACTTGGGCTCTTTCTGTTTCTGATCACATTCAAAGGCTGCCCAGTGTGCAAAAGATCTGCTTGTCTCTCCTTTATCCTTTCATGGGGGATAAAAATTACTCCAATCTTTATGTACTACCAGTTTAATCAGAGTTATAGTTAAAGTTATTTGACCATATATTATTTGTATAAAAAGGGACATTAAAGCAGTGTGTAACAGTCACACACACAATTCAACAACCAATGCAATCAGCCATACAACCATTTTTAATTAAAAGAAGTTCTTTCAGTTTATTGCTTTCTCTTAGACCATTTTCTGTGGCCATCTCCTGAGCTGGGGAGAGGGGCCTGATGGTGGTGGTTAGGGACAGAAAAAATATTTTAGTTGAATGCCAAGTTTGGTATTGTTTTTGCCAGTTTTGGTGCTATCTTCTGGCTACCTGTTTTTCAAGTACCATATGTCCTCATTTCATTGTTTCTCAGTGTTACATTGAAAACGATGGTACAGAAACCTCCATGAATGTTCATTTCAGTATTTACTCGGTATTACATTTACTATTTGAAAGTGGTGAGAGCATGATCTTAATCAAAGCCAGAGTTCTAGGTTAGATCAAAAATTAGGAACTTGGTTGTGAGTTGGTGAAGCCAGAGAATGGGATTCCTTAAGAAGCTGTCATACTACTCATGCAGCATAATTTCAGTTATTCTATCTGTTGTAAGTGTCAGTGCATTTTGCAGGATGTCATGTCATATACTGTGACAGAAACAAACTGAACATGTGCCATGTTGTTTTATATGTTTGCAAAGCTACAATTCCATATTTGGTCGCTTTCATATTTATTCATGCATTCTGTGAAAATAAACATTTCAGTTGGTATGTTGCATGAAAATCACACCAAAATGCGTCATGTGTGGTACGGTTTGTTGTGCAAAAGTGTCGGGAAATGTGACATTGATGAATAAAATTGTTACTGAAAGAGAGATCATTAGATTTAGGCCATTTTTGTTGTAGTCAGATGCAGGGCATCAGTTGTTTACATGCCGATTAACAGTCATTTTAAGGCTGTACGTGAACTTCAGTATTGGCACAATAACACAAGATCAAATTTCAATATTAAACAACTATTGATTTCCAATATTAGTAATCTGCTGACCTCAAATTTGACATCTTTTCATGGGAGTGCGGAAATGCCAAATTTCAGGACTTTCTATTAAAACTGCCAATTTCGTATTGGACCATTAAAAACTACTGATTTCACATTATTTTAGTCATTAGCATGTATGTAAAATTTTTGTATTCCTAATAGTCATAAACATAAACTGGAAATGTATGAGAAGCTGCCACTCTGCCCCAAAAGGACCAAAGTGCATTATAGGAGGCACCTAGAACAAGCATTTGGCAGTCAAGCTCCTCATTTATAATTCCAAAACATTGGTTTGAATCCTCGCAAATGTGCTGGTCAGGTTGTGCTGTTGCTGTTCTTCGTGCTAGTAAATTTGACTTTCTCACATTCCAGGCCCACTGGCTTTTTAATACTTAAAAGTGCTTCAAACAGAATAATAAGCTTGGTTTTACTGTATGCAAACCATTTATGTGCAAATATAAGCTGCACCTAAACTTCTTACATGAGAGTATAGTAAAAAGTAAATCTCAAATATAGGCTGCACTACTAAATTTACAAGAAAGTTCAATTAGTCTTTTGAGTTGCTTCTCTCCCCTTCCCCTTCTTCAACACCACATGACTACAATGTACTTCTAACTTGGCAGAATAGAACAGCTCTGCTGTGAGGTGCAGACTGTTTACATGTGACACGTGTCATCGAAATACAAGATTTTTACGGAGGTCTAGTGACATGACTAATTCCAGGGACAGTGTAAGCAATTTGAGAGTGAGAGAAAAGTTGATCTTTTGGTTTGTGAGTGACGATGGAAAAGGAGTGTACTAGTTAACTGCAAAATTTAAATTTGAAATTATCAGCTTTCTAGAGGAATATGTAAAGCCGGAGCTTGATGTGGATTTGATGTTGATGAAAAAAAAACATTCGTTGGTTGTGTGCAAGTGAAAAGAAACTCCTAAATAGTTCAGAATATTGGTGTGCATTTCGAGGGTAAAGGTGCAAATATCCAAATGTGGAAAAAAGACTTGCTTGACTTTGTAATTGGGAAAGGAAATGTGGATATTGCATTCCTACTGAAATCATTCAAATTGAAGGCTGATAGGATGTAAAAGAAACATTTCACCAGTAAAATTTAACATTTCACATGGGTGGGTTTTGCAATTTATGCAACAAAACACACTATCTGTTTATACAGTTTGATATCTTTCCAGCATTGCATAATCCGACATCGATGCAAAAATTATTATTTACTTTCCCAGATAGGGAATGTACACCAAACGCTGATTAATTTTGATATGCTGAGCAGCACTACAATAAATAACATAGGTAAATGTACTATGCAAATATGTACATGTGCTGAAAAGCAGCAGTCACAGTGATGTTAAGCATTACAGCTGATGGACAGAAATTGCCACCATATGTGGTTTGTAATTGGAAAACTCTGCCCAAGGGAGAAATCTACCCACCTGGTATCATTGTAAGAACTTGTAATGGTGGATTAACTACAGAGGAACTGATCCTCTACCGGACTTTAGCAATTTGGAATAAGCGGTGAGGAGCTCTTCTTAGCTCAAGATCAATGCTTGTGTTGGATAGTTTCTGCTGGTACACAGGTGACTTGAGTGAAACAGAATCCGAAAAAAGGCAACTGTGACCTAGTGGCATGGCAAGTGTGTTGCACCTTTGGATGTGTTTTTCAATCATCCATTCAGAGCTAGTATAAGACAATTCTATAGAGATTACATGATGAACAATACAACTTTGACACCAGGAGGCTGGTTGTAGTATGCTTCTGTGTCATAAGTGTGCTGTTGAATTTTGGCTGCTTGGCAGTCAATGCTGGAAGAACTTGTGGTGAAAAGATTTTAAAAAGCTGAATTTCCAGTCATCTTGGTGGGACTGAGGACAACCTCCTTTGTCATACTGACTTTGAGCAGAGTTCTGGATCATGCAGCGACGACGACGAATCACGTGCTGGTGACACTTGAAGTTATTGTGCATGATCTGGGTGGACTGGAGTAACAAGGACCCACTGTATAATGTTTCAGTGTGTTCAGATTTAATGCATTTGTGGTTATATATTTTCCGCAAAAGCAATAAAAAATTGTTAATTGTGTGAATTTTACCTCTATCATCTAAACTAGATTTGATCACAGTTCTTCATTTTTGTGGCCACAGTGTTCATAAATGCTTTGCACTTGTTAAAGGTATTTGAAAACCATATTTGCAGCTATTAAAAATGTGGGAGCAGATGACATTTCCAGATATAAGCAGAATTAAGACAAAAATACAACAACTGACAATGTTTTCAACAGATAAAACAAACTGTGTAAAGTGAAGTGTATGCATCTTCAGAAGTAGCCAAAAGGCATTCAAATACTTTAATAATAAATTTGATTAATGCAGCAACTGCTACATATTATGTAGCAAAGAGTAGCTTCATTGAACTCATCATAAAATTTAAACCATATCAGATTCAAATGCATATCACATTTCTTTGGTTTGGAATTTCATGTGTTACATAACTCTACATATCTTAATGAGCTTGTAGACACATTCAGCATACTGTCGTCTGCTAACTATGGTTTGCTGTTCTGAAACAGCTGTGGGTTCTAACTGAGGTCATTTGATTTATATCTAAACGCCATCTCACATCAGTCACTGTGCCGCAGCTCTTTAGAAAGTGGACAGGTTGTACAAACAAACTGGTGCAGTTTTGTGAAACATTGCTAAACCATGTTCAAACAGTGTGATAAACTTGGTTTTATTAAAATTATCACATGGCACTGCAAACATCACATAACCCCATACTTTCAGTAAACTATTTACTGGGGAAAAAATGAGTAGGTAATTAATTTAAACATTTTGTGGCATTTGCCACATAACCCTCGGGCTTCGTTTGGGCAGGTTTCTGTTTCTTTAGTTACTCTTGAGGTTGATGTGATTCTCACTCATAAAACATTTCCCTTCAGACTTAGTCTCAAAACCATAATGAAAATTGGTCCTTTGGCACATTCTTTTTACTCTAGTATTTGTGTTTAGGGCCTTTTGCCATAGTGCATTGCCTGTGTGTAGGTAATGGTGCAAATGTTGTTGTTTGGTTGTGTGTCTTTTAATCAAAATTCTATCAATTACAGTTCTAAATAGTCATCTCATGGGTCAGTAGCCTTGCCATAAATGATCTTATGGAAAAAGATTTTCAAATCTCGTCCGGTGCTGTCTCCAACTATCAGTTCTTCCTTCTCCCATCCCGTCTGGTAAGTCTCCCCTGACCCCGGGTTCAAGGAGCCACTGGCTCTGAAAGCTTGCAAATTTCAATATCTTTATACATGTGGTCTCCTGCCTGCACTTGGCGAGTAATTTTTTTAATCTACCCAATTACATTATATTTTCAGAAACTGATGATTTACATTGATTATGAGAGTAGATGCCTTTACTCATGATGGACTGATACCATTTTACAAACAGGAAGATCTGAAAGATTCACTGGCATACTGATATTAATAAAATATCTGCAAATTGGACAATTTTTAAGAGCAATGTCTACTTCATGCTGAGCTGAACAACTGCAAAATACCACAGAAATTAAAAATTTGAAGAAATCTAGAATGAGAACTCGGAGAGTTTCTCCACCTCTTTTGCCATCACTTGGTTCATCCATATTTGCGACACTCTTATTTACAGCTCAGGTAACAGCATGACTGCACATCACACTATGCAAATACCATTAAAATGTATTGACTATCTTGTGGCAAAGAGTTGTAGCCTTCACAGAAAAGATTTCCTACACTTGACTTGCCCTTTTTCTTCATTCATAGGAACATTAGGGCATACAATGTTTTAATGTCGTATAGCTGCATATGTTAAGTTTGAGCTTGTGAGATCACCACCATCTGTAAGAATGGCTTCTGGTTAGAAAGGAGAATTTGTCTAAATAAACAGTGTGACATTGTCAGTAGTGTTCCAGTGGCTGCTTTGGGAACTACTGCTTCTTATAAGGAAGAGCAACCTCCAAAAGGAATATGAAAACATTAGTGTATGCCAATGTAAAGTGAATATTGTTCAACCATCTCTATATGTTTGAACATCGGAGAAACATAGAGGAATTGTTTAACAAACTTGACTTAACATGCTACTGGATTGATTGCAAAGGTTCAAGTGTGCCCCTTGCAAAGAACTTTATAGCCCTTCAGAAAACATCTACAGTATGTTTCCATGTAGTTCAGTATAGCAGTAAGGAGTAAGGAACTGGATAAATGACATCCTGTTTTCAGATCACTTTGGGGAAGATGGTAGGGTGTTTGGAGGGGGTGGGGGGTGGGGTGACTGGCTGGCTGGCTGGCGTGTGTGCTCGTGTGCATATTGTGTATTACTAACTTTCATTATGGGCTCTTCAGACTACTTGCATTCCTGATACTAGTACAGTGGGATCTCGTTAGCATGTTTCTGAAGGGGCTGCAGATTTTAAACACTATAAGCTACAGAAAAATACCTATTTCACAATAATTAGATTTTTGCTTCAATGAAACTGTGAAATTAAGGGTACCATATTTGGGATAATATACAATCTGTTAATGCCACACTTCCTGACAAGCTGTCTCAGTTAATTATAATTGAAAGTTCACATTTTCAAGAACACACTCTGAATATCACATCCAGAAACATTTAGAATTACATGGTAGTGCATTTTTGCTTCTTGTACACTAACAAGGAGAGGTCCCCAATAATGGGATCCATCTATTGAAACCATATGTATGGTGATGTAAGTTAAAGTCTCACGTATGTAAGTTAAAGTCTCAGGTATTACATCCTAAACCATTCACATCAGTGGTTGCTTGTTTGCTAGTAATTGACAAAATAAAATGTTTATAGTTTCGTGTGAAGCTCTACAGCTTTAAATAAGCAACATATTATGATTCGATTGCATTGTGTAATGGTTATAGTACTAGCTTCATATGCAAGAGCGCATGGGGGTCAAATCTTGTTAGGTAGTTCAAAATTTTTTATTTTAAAATGTTTATCATAATGACTTTGATCATTATTTTCATTTCATTAATTAGTTTGAATGTAATTTTTTATTTCTGTTCCTTTGCCACATCATTTTAATCACAATATTAATTTATTCAGTTGCTTTCATTTTTAATTACCGTCATTCATTTTTGACTTGAAATCTTTGTGCATGTGAAGTTGATTAATTTATTTATATTTATCTGTCATTGCCAATGGCCTTGCCGCAGTGGTAAAACCGGTTCCCATCAAATCACCGAAGTTAAGCTCTGTTCGGCTGGGCTAGCACTTGGATGGGTGACCAACCTGTGTGCCGAGCGGTTATGGCAAGCAGGGTGCACTCAGCCCTTATGAGGCTAACTGAGAAGCTACTTTACTGAAAAGTAGTGGCTCCATTCTCGTGAACTGGCATACTGCTGGAAGAACAGTGTGTTGACCACATGCCCCTCCATATCCGCATCCAGTGATGTCTGTTTTTAGACTATCGTAACATTTAAACTCTTGAAAATGCCAGTCTATTCAAACATTTAAATCACAAATATTTATTGCACACTGGGCAAAATGAAGTAGGCAAAAATTTGAACAAAGGAAGGGATTAGAAGTAAAGCGAAAATCAAGCAAAATGAGAAATAGAAATTATGAAGGGAATAAAATGTACAAAAATATAGGATGACGAAACAGAAGAAATTAAATCGATTTTAATCCATGGGCGTTATGAAAATCACATGCACTAAGATTCCAAGTGGAAAAAGAATTACAGGAATTAAAAATAAGAGCAATTCAAAAAGTTAATATGATGATTAAAATGATGTACCAAAGGAATAGAAATAAAAAATTTCATTTAAACCAATTAATTGAATAAAAGTAATGATTGAAATCATTTCAATAAAGATTTAAAAATAAAAATTTTTGAAGCACCTACCATGGGTCGAACCCACTTCTTGCATATGACGCTAGTACTACAACCATTACACCAAGCAACCACTTTATATTAAGTTACTTATTTAAAGCTTTAGCCCATCACGCAAAATTTAAAAAAAAAATTTCGTCGATTACTGGCAAATGAGGGCCCACCAGGGTGAATGGTTGCAGGATGTAATACCTGGGACCTTAACCTGCGTCACCACGCAAATGGTTTCAAAAATTTGATTGCACTCTCCTTGGCTAGATCCAATTTATTGGATGTGTATGCTTTTACCATCAGCCAATTGGAATGCAGGACAGTCATGTGACATGAGTGTGGAGCCTCATGTGTCCAAAATACGAACCTAGCTTGAGGTGTAGAAAAAATGAAAATACTATAATATTTCAGTTGTTATTACAATTCTCTATACAAACAATTATTGTTCATTTATCATTTCTCCATTAACGAATCACTTCCGGTGACCGTTGCCATACCTTAACTAAAGACCTGGCAAAGAACCCAAGAAAATTCTGGTCGTATGTAAAATCGCTAAGGGGCTATAACACTTCCATCCAGGCACTCATTCACCAGTATGGTGTGCCTGTTAAAGATACCAAAATGAAAACTGAACCTTTAAATTCCACATTTAAGAAATCGTTCATGCATACAAACGCACTGTTGTTTGACCATCGCACAGATTTCCATATGAGTGACATAGTAACGAGCATCACTGACAGAGAGAAACAGCTGAAAACAGGTCCAGACAGAATCCCAGTTCGCTTCAACAAAGCGTTCTCTAGGGTAGTGGCGACTTACTTAACTTGCATTTATTGTGAATCTCACACCCATTGGGAAAAAAGTGCAGTTCATTCCTGTAAGTAAGAAGGTTTAAAGAACAGACATGTAAAATTACAGGCCAATATCCTTAACACTTGTTTGCAGCAGAGTTTTAGAACATTTTCTGAGTCTGAATATAATCAATTTCCTAGAGACTGAAAACCTTATGTCCACTAGTCCGCACGGTTTTAGAAATCATCGCTCATGTGAAACTCGGGCTTGCTTTTTTCTCGTGATATACTGTGGACTATGGATGAAGGACAACAGGCAGATTCCACATTCTTAGATTTCTGGAAAGTATTTGGCATGGACCCCCCCTCCCCGTCCCCATCCCCTAGACCGTTACTGAAGGTACAAATATACAGAATATGTTCTCAGATGTGTGAGTGGCTCAGACTTTTTAAGCAATAGAACCCTGTATGTTGTCCTTGATTGCAAAGTGTTTATCAGAGACAGTGTATTGCTAGGGGTGCCACAGGGTAGTGTGATAGTACCGCTATTATTTTTTCTCTGTACATAAATGATCCAGCAGACAGGATGGACAGCTGTCTGCAGTTGTTCGCTGATGATGAGTGACTGTAGGATGATGCAAGATGACTCAGACAAAATTTGTAGTTCGTGTGATGAATGGTAACTGGCTCTAAATGTTGAAAAATGTAAGTTAATGCAGATGAGTAGGAAAAACAAAACCAAAATGTTCAGTTACAGCATTAGTAATGTCCTGCTTGGTGCAGTCGTGTCATGTAAATATCTGGGCTAACATTACAAAGCAATATGAAATGGAATGAGCATGTGAGGATTGTGGTAGGAAAGGCGAGTGGTTGACTTTGGCTTATTGGGGGAATTTTAGAAAAATATGATTCTTCTGCAAAGGAGACTGCATATAGGATGCTAGTGCAACCTATTCTTGAGTATTACTTAAGTGTTTGGGATCTGTACCAGGTCACATTAAAGGAAGACATTGAAGCAATTCAGAAGCAGGCTGCTAGATTTGTTGCTGGGAGCTTTGAACAACACACAAGTGTTACGGACACACTTCAGGGACTCAAATGGAAATCCTCGTAAGGAAGCAATGTTCTTTTCGAGAAACACTATTGAGAACATTTAGACAACCAGCATTTGAAGCTGACTGCAGAACAGGCCTGCTACAGCCAAGATACATTTTGCGTATGGACCACGAAGATAAGATACAAGAAATTATGGCTCATACGAAAGCATATAAACAATCATTTTTTCCCTCACTCTATCTATGAGTGGAGTAGGAAAGGGAATGACTAGTAGTGGCAGAGGGTACCCTCCACCACGAACCATATGGAGGTTTGTGGAGTGTGTATGTAGATGTAACTGAATAGGGGTTGTCCTTTCAGTAAACTACCAGTATATCATAATCTTAACCTGACTGTACTGTAATACAGTAAGATACAGTGCGTAGTCTGGTCTTCACAGAGGTCTGAAAAATATGTCAGTAGTTAATTGTTTCTTTTGTCCTTATTTTAGTATTGTATTGTCCATCTTAGTTATTACATTAATCACTTCTTCATAGACTTCTAAACTCAACAGACAATACTTAACTGTGCCCATTGTTCCAGTAGCTTTTGATATTGTAAGAACCAACGAAGGTTCTGGTTTGTCTTCATCTTCACATTCCTGTTTCTCTGCCATCTGCTGCTGCAATACTTCATAGTCAGTAATGCCTTCGTAACATTCACCAAAACTAAGGTAGTCAGTGTTTTATACTTGCTCCATTATTATATGACATTGTTCAGCTGCGTTTCCTTCATTTTCTGGCGTGATGCTTTCTATAAGTATCTGATGAAAGCCAGCCTTCTTTAAGCAGTTTGAGAGTGTGCTTTCTCATACAGATTCCCAGCCACTTATGTGCGCAAATCTTCCTGTATTTTTGTTTCAGGAATTTTGAAGGATCTCGATCAAATGGCTGAAGGTGGTTGTGTAGTTGGGAAGAAAATCCACTACATTTATATTACCTAGATACGACGTATCTTGGAGATGCGATGCACATTGTTCAATAAACAGTACAATTTTCCTACTTCTAACAACCAGCCTTGCATCCTAGGCATGCAAGAATAGTTGGAATATAGTTTTTGTAATCCGTGCTTTCACATTAGATGTATGTGTTGTGGGTGAGAAAAATACTGACAATGCTGCGAGCGATCTGACTACGTTGTGTTGTTCTAAATAATGTGTGTAGACCAGTGTGTTAATCTCTTTTAGATGCTTAGTCTCAAGTTTCAATGATACAGCCATCATGTGATTTTTGAGAGTGCCATCAGTGAAGTTGTGTTTTGTTAAGAAAATCGAACAGGTGAATTTTGAGCAACATTATGCCATCAAGTTTTGTGTTAAACTTGGGGAATCTGCAATTGTGACGTTTGAAAAGTTGAAACAGGCCTATGAGGAACATGCCTTATCAAGAGCATGAGTTTTTCACTACCACAAATCATTTTTAAAATGCTGAGAACATGTTGAAAATGAACCTTGCTCAGTGAGACCTTCAGTTTCAAAAACTGACAAAAATGTGAAAGTTGTGTGTGCTGTTGTGTCATCAGACAGACTTTGTTCCTGCAGAACTATCAACCAAGTGTTTTTACAAAGATGTCCTTGAAAGGCTCTGGAGAAGGATGAATCAAGTGAGACCAGACATTGCAGACAAGTGGAGTCTGCATCATGACAATGCCCCATGTCACACGCTCATTGAATTTTTGACCTCAGAAGACATTCCTGTTGTTCCACAGCCCTTGTACTCACCTGATGTGAGCCCTTGTGACTATTTCCTTCTCCCAAAATTGTAAAATTCCTTAAAAGGATGTCGTTTTGGGACTCTGGAGAACATTCAAAAGAATGTGACTGACAAGTTAAAGGCCCTACCAGTTGAGTATTTCAGTGTTGCTACCAAGACTGGGAAAGACTCTGCTGATGTGTAGTTGCCAAAGGGAACTACTTTGAAAATAACAATATTGTTGTTTGACAAAAATAAAAACTTTGCTAGATAAAAACTCAGTCTCGTCACTTTCTCACACACTTCGTATTTTCATGGAAATGTCAGCAAATTTTTAAATCATTGTGTACTCTTTGCCTTTCCAATTATTAGTGGCATCATCTTTTCTGTTCAACTCTCATCACAACATAATAAGAAATTAACTAACCCCTCTTCACTAAATTTTCCACTGTGGCATTTCGCTCCCTGTACTCCTAAGTTCTATCGTACAGATGGTGAGAAAATAAGCCTGTTTCATCTGCATTAAAAACTTCGTTGGAACTGCAGCTTTCTATGGTTGATGGAAGATTATTTTTCCATGACTAAACAGTCCCAATGTTTATTCTACCATCCTCATCTCAAACACATTTGTACACTAAATTGTCAGTTCTTGACCCTTTCGATCCAGCCATTTGATGATTTGAAATCTGTGAGTGCTAACTTTCATACCAAATACGTTGCTTTAGCGCAAACCACAATGGTATACGAGGTGCTATCCAAAATTTTTGGGACTAGTGCTGCCATCTGTTGAAAACCTTACCTTTGGACTAATGGTCACCATCACCCTCGAAGTAGTTCCCATCTGCACGTACACACCAGTCACAGTGCTTCTGCTGCTGGTCAAACATTTTCTGGAAGTCCTGTTCTTTGAGGGTGTTTATCACAGCCAGCAATGCTTCTTGAATCCTCTCTGGAGTGTTGAACCGACGGCCTTTCAACTTGAGTTTCAGTTTTGCGAAATCACGAGGTGCCAAATCTGGCGAGTATGGTGGGTGGGGTACAACTGCCATGTTGTTTTTTGCAAAGAAGGTCCTGGTGAGCAAGGATGTGTGATAGGGCGCGTTGTCATGATGCACCAGCCAGTTCCTTTGATGTCAAAGTTTGGGCCGTTGTTGCCACATTTTCACGGTGCCATCGCTAAATGTCACAGTAGTACATGGAATTCACTGTTTGGTTGGGTGGGACTAATTATTTGTGCACAATTCCCTTGGTATCAAAGAAAACGATGATCATGCTCTTCACTTGGGGAGCCCAGGCTCTTCCAGTGGGAAAATTGTTGCTTTGTCTCTGGGTCATAACAGTAAATGCAGTTGAATCATTGCAAGGGTCTCCGTAGCACTTTTCCTGAGATGCACACAGAATTTGATACACACCCGCTGTTCTGTTCACAGATCCATCATAAAATCACCACACACCAAACACAGAGTATTACGGAAATCACTGTGGACGCCCAACATGTCCTCCCAGCTGAATGCCACTCTGCACACCTACTTATCTGATATGCAGCACCAGTCCGGAAAATTTTGGATTCCACCTTGTATTTGAAGCATGAGCTTATTTAATTCTCTTCAGTACCACATTTTCCAGTTCTCAAAACTTACTCTCATGAACTCATCTTCGTTTGCTATATCCTCCTTCCAAACTAGCTGCTTCAGTTTGCTCACTATTGTACTTAATTTTGATGGAAATATGTTCATGCAGTACAAGACGTAAACTATGGCTACTGCGCTTCATATCAACTGCCTACATCTTAGCACAGACGACATGGCAATGATCTGTTCTGACAATGCATTACGCATTCCAGATGGAAATGCATTAAGTTATGTTAGTTTTGACCAGTCTGTAGCCTTTTAAAGGTGTCCTCTGTGCAGACACCAGCACGTAGGTTGTAGGTCCATTGTCTTGGGGCTGGAATGAACTATTATCAAGGGACTGATGTTATGTAATTAAATAATTCATTCACTCTTTTCTACGGATACCACTCGTATTATTGTAGCATAATGCAAGAAACTGCAAGTTACGAACATTATCCATGTCACATGTTATTAATGTATTTACTAACTTTATCTTGTGACATCAGTACTTGATTACGTGTTACGGATTCTTAAACTGCTCTAGACTCATTATTCCTGCACAAAATTAGGATTTGACTGATGACTTAAGATATATGTCTGTCTGCCATGACTGCCCCTTCTGACCTGATTAAAACTTTACTGAATTTGCATAAAATTGAAATATAACTGTCTGCAGCTGACAACATGTCTGTCCACCATGACTGCCCCTTCAGATCTGATTCGGCAGTGCCACTACTTCACTTGGGAGCCTGGTCTAGGTGGGGCTTGAAGACACTTAAAGAACTTTGTTTTTTCATTAGCTTTTGTTTTTAGCTTTGCATGTAATTCTGACTTTTGAAATAACTAGATGACAGCATGCTATTTGTAGATAAGTTTAATGCACCATTATTAAAATATTTGAAAGAAAGTTAGCATTTTGATTCTCAGTCTCTGAACATATCAACTGATTGCATTGGTAGGCTGCATATATATTTTTTTTACTTTTTTTTTGGGGGGGGGGGGGGGGGGGTGTCCTCACTCAAGAAAGGTGCTGTCTGGTACTGGTACCTCACACAACTGATAACACCATACGCATGATGCTGCAACCTCTTCTGCTGTGAGGAGAGAACCTTGGAGCCATATGAGTCTCGTACAGATTCCTGTATGGAGGACATAGTGATAGACATCCCTGGGGTTATGAAGCAGCTGAATGGGTTGAAAATAAATAAATCACAAGGTCCTGATGGGATTCCAATTCGGTTTTACAGAGAGTACTCTATTGCATTGGCTCCTTACGTAGCTTGCATTTATCGCGAATCTCTTGCCCAACGTAAAGTCCCGAGCAACTGGAAAAAAGCGCAGGTGACACCTGTATATAAGAAGGGTAGAAGGACGGATCCTCAAAATTACAGACCAATATCCTTAACATCGGTTTGTTGCAGGATTCTCGAACATGTTCTCAGTTCGAATATAATGAATTTCCTTGAGACAGAGAAATTGCTATCCATGCATCAGCACGGATTTAGAAAGCATCGCTCCTGCAAAACGTAACTTGCCCTCTTTTCACATGATATCTTGCGAACCATGGATGAAGGGTATCAGACGGATGCCATATTCCTTGACTTCCAGAAAGCATTTGACTCGGTGCCCCACTGCAGACTCCTAACTAACGTACGAGCACATGGGATTGGTTCCCAAATGTGTGAGTGGCTCGAAGACTTCTTAAGTGATAGAACCCAGTACGTTGTCCCCGATGTTGAGTGTTCATGGGAGGTGAGGGTATCATCTGGAGTGCCCCAGGGAAGTGTCGTAGGTCCGCTGTTGTTTTCTATCTACATAAATGATCTTTTGGATCGGGTGGATAGCAATGTGCGGCTGTTTGCTGATGATGCTGTGGTGTACGGAAAGATGTCGTCGTTGAGTGACTGTAGAGGATACAAGATGACTTGGACAGGATTTGTGATTGGTGTAAAGAATGGCAGCTAACTCTAAATATAGACAAATGTAAATGAATGCAGATGAATAGGAAAAAGAATTCCGTAATGTTTGAATACTCCATTAGTAGTGTAGCGCTTGACACAGTCACGTCAATTAAATATTTGGGCGTAACATTGCAGAGCGATATGAAGTGAAGTGGGACAAGCATGTAATGGCAGTTGTGGGGAAGGCAGATAGTCGTCTTTGGTTCATTGGTAGAATCTTGGGAAGATGTGGTTCATCTGTAAAGGACACTGCTTATAAAACACTAATACGACCTATTCTTGAGTACTGCTCGAGCATTTGGGATCCCTATCAGGTCGGATTGAGGGAGGACATAGAAGCAATTCAGAGGCGGGCTGCTAGATTTGTTACTGGTAGTTTTGATCATCACACGAGTGTTACGGAAATGCTTCAGGAACTCGGGTGGGAGTCTCTAGAGGAAAGGAGGTGTCTTTTCGTGAATCGCTTCTGAGGAAATTTAGAGAACCAGAGTTGAGGCTGACTGCAGTACAATTTTACTGCCGCCAACTTATATTTCGCGGAAAGAGCACAAAGATAAGATAAGAGAGATTAGGGCTCGTACAGAGGCATATAGACAGTCATTTTTCCCTCGTTGTGTTTGGAAGTGGAACAGGGAGAGAAGATGCTAGTTGTGGTACGAGGTACGCTCTGCCACGCACCGTATGGTGGATTGCGGAGTATGTATGTAGATGAAGATGATGTCTGCTAAAGCCAGAAATATCAGCAATAGAAACACACTTCATACGTGAATTTTTGCGCACTTTCTCAATAATGTTCCACTTTTCTTCATTTTTTAACTGTCTTTTTGTCCTTGAAGTATTGGCACTCTGTTTCTGCGCGCGCACACACACACACACACACACACACACACACACACACACACACACACACACACACACACGGACTGAGAATCACTTAAGTGCTAAATAGGAACAAAGAGTGCCAGTGATTGAGCTGCACACTAATAAATATTTGGTTTATTTTTTGGCTACTACAGAAGTCTTACTGCCAACCTGTAGGTACTACTTTGTCATAACTAATGTAAAAAACAATCTGTATGACTTCCAGAGCTGCCACCACTGAATAATGCTATATCCCTGCACATATCCACATATCCTGCAAAAATCCTGCACCCACCACTCTCATCTCTCAGCGGCAGATGTTGCTGTGGTCCAACAGTACAGATTCCATCAAATCTGAAATCACTAAACAGAGGAGGAGAAGAAACAAACAAGTTGTTTTAACATGCTTTTAATGCAATTGGGAGTGAGACTTCCAAAAACAGTCATATTATGCATTGAAAATGCAGTAACAAGGGACGTACTAATGTGATTCCACTGTAATAGATGTCATCATTGCAATTAGGACAGTGGTAGAAGCCTATTAATCTAAATCATGTCTATGTGACATGATAAATGGGATATACTGTAACATCTGTTAGTATATAAAGAAAATATATACTGTGGCAAGTTGTCAAATGCATTTCTACCCATGTATTGACTCCAATACTTCCAAGTATTTTCAGAGGCTACTATTTTGTCCTATTATAAATATTCATGCTTTGCTCTATTTTTTGAGAAAAGAGAGAGATTGTTGAAGATGGGAGACATCAGTGGATAAATGTAGTGTGCAATTGTCAAAATACCAAATTTTTGAAGAGGTCTCTGCAGCATCCAGAACTACCATCAGATTTAATACTTGCAACATGATTATGTACTTGGAAATATTATACTTGTAAGTTAAGGTTTCTCAAAAATGATTCTGTGATTAATTAGTTAATGAAATATTCAGTATTAACTTTTTTTCTTAATTTTTAAATCACCTATAGCTGTAACAATGCATACTGCAAATGTAACGGAAATTAAGTGCTTCATTAATTCTAGAGTGTGGGCTTTTATAATAAAGGTTGCAACATATTTGTAGTTCCTAAAACATAACATTGACCACTTCTTGTATTTCATTGTTTGAGTGGACACAAGTCAAATCCGAAATTTAATGATAATCAAAGCATGTGTTTATGTTCTAAAATCTTTCATTAGCTGCTCTATCACGTAGAAGATTAGTGTGGTTTTATGCCTTCTTGCTATATGTTTATTTTGAAATGCTGTTGGGTATTCAGCTGGATAGTGTCATCCAAATGGTGTAATATTTCGGCTGACTGACTTGTTGGCATCTTCAGGTAGTAATCTTCAGGGCTGCCTGCAGGTAGTAACAAGTCAGTTTGTCGAAATATCACACCATCTGGATAATGTCACTTGGCTGAATACCCAGAAAGAATTTCTAAAACAGTTCTAAGGTTACTTTTTATCCATACACTTGAATCATCTACAGAAAGGTAAAATTTGTAGTTTCTGTCACGAATGTGGAAGACCATTAATGTGCATCAGAAAGAAAGACAACCGAAAATAGAACCTTTGATTAAACTACGCCTTGGTGCTTCAGATTGTGAGCGCTGTTGCTATGCAATCACCATGGAACCTATATTCTCTGTTGTTATGCAGGTAGAAAGAAAACCATGAATGTGTTGTATTCCATTATATTTTAATTTGCACATGATAATATGATTGTTCACACAAGCAGAAACATTAGCCAGGTCACAAAATATTTACATAGGTAATTGTTTCTGATTTATTGGCTCTAAGTTAAGTTATTTGCATGTTCTGTTCATCATAATTGCACCCTTTTGCTGTTACACGGAATGGGAAGGTAATGGAAAATATGGCAGTATACTAACCATTTACATGATTTCTTAAGGTTTTTTTGTTTAACATGCATACCGTGATTCAACTCTTCTGTGGAGTAGGAGGTATCAAGCAGATGTTATTTCATTTCTTATTTAAAGTTAATTTCAACAATTTTATGAAAAGGATAGAGTGCTACTCACCATATATTGGAGATGTTGAGTCGTACACAGGCAGAAAAAGCCTACTAAACACACAAGCTTTCAGCCGGAAGGCCTTCTTCCGAAATAGACGACACAGGCAAATGCAGACACAGCTCACACACACATCACCACTGTCTCCAGCTGCCGAGACCAGACTGTGAGCAACTGTGCATGATGAGAAAGCAGTTAGGGTGGTGGGAGTGAGGAGGAGGCAGGGGTGCGGAGGGGGAGGTAGAACAGGTTACGGGTGGTGGACAGTAAAGTACTGTTTGTGGGAGCATAGAGGGACGGGATGGGGGACAATGACTAACAAAGGTTGAGGCCATGCGGATTATGGCAATTTACAATATATTGCAGAGAGTTTCCAACTGCGCAATTCATAAAAATTAATGTTTGGTAGGAAGGATCTAGGTGCCACAGGCTGTGAAGCAGTCATTAACGTGAAGAATGTTGTGTTGGGCAGTGTGTTCAGCAGCTGGGTGATCCAGCTGTTTCTTGGCCACAGTTTGTCACTAGCCATTCATGCAGACAGCCAGTTTGCTGGTTGTTATGCCCATGTAAAATGAAGCATAGTGGTTGCAGTTTAGCGTTTAGATCACATGACTGGTTTCACAGATAGCCCTGCTTATGACTACACTGCAGTAGGTGACATTGGGGGGATGTGTGGGACTGATCTTGCATCTTGGTCTATTACAAGCATATGAGCCGTGAGACAAGGGAGTGGGAATAGGGTTTATGTGGGGATGGATCAGTATATTAGGTGGACAGCAGAATACAGCTGTGAGAAGGGTGGGGAGGATAGTGTGCAGGACATTCCTCATTTCAGGGTACGATGAGAGACAGACAAAACATTGGCAGAGAATCAAATTCAGTTACTCCAGTCATGGGTGATTCTGAATCACAAGGTGAATGCTCCTCTGTGGTTGTATGGTCTCCAGTCAACCACCACCTCCGAAACTCCCACTTATGGCCACAGAGGAGCCTTCCCCTTGTGGGTCAGAACCATCCAGGACTGGAGTGACCAAACCACATTCTCCGCCAGGGCTTCAACTACCTCTTGTTGTGCCCTGAAATGAGGAATATTCTGCCCACTATCCTTCTCACCCTTCCCACAATGGTATTCTGCCGTCACCGAACCTACGCGATATACTCATCCATCCCTAAACAACCCCTGCTCCCAGCTCCTTACCTCACGGTTCATACCCCTGTACTAGAACTAGATGCAAGAACTGTCCCATACATCCTCACACCACCTGCTACTCCAGCACAGTCACAAGCATCACCTATCCATCAAAGGCAGGGCTGTGAAACAAGTTACGTGATCTACAAGTTAAGCTGCAACCACCATGCTGCATTCTATGCGGGCATGACAACCAACAAGCTGTCTGCCCACATGAATGGCCACCTACAAACTGTGGCCAAGAGACAGCTGGACCAACTATTTGCTGAGCACAAAGCCCAACACAACATTATTCATTTTAATGACTGTTTCACAGCCTGTGCCATCGGGATCCTTCCTACCAACACCAGTTTTTATGAATTGTGCAGGTGGAAACACACTCTGCAATACATCCTACATTCTCGTAACCCCCTGGCCTCAATCTTTGTTAATTGTTGTCCTACACCCACCTATCCCCTCCCCTGTTCCCACTCCACAGCCTCCTATTCCACAAGAACACCTGCAGTCTGTTTACTTCTCTTGTTTTCCACTAGCCCTTCCCCCGTCCTGCCCTCCCTTAAGCATCCCGACTGCACCTAACTGCCCTACCCTCTCTACACCTCATCCCTGTATCCTCCCCCACCTGCCCCCACCAGTAAGTAACCAGCTCTCCCTCCCCCTTCCCACCCCAGCCTCCTCCTTACCCCCACCAAACAGTATGCTTCTCCCATCATGCGCAGTTGCTCACAGTCTGGCACTAGCAGGCAGAGACAAGTGATGTGTGTATGAGCGAGCTGCGTTTGTGTAGGGGTGTGTGTGTGAGTGTGTGTGTGTGTGTGTGTGTGTGTGTGTGTGTGTGTTTGTGTGTGTGTGTGTGTGTGTGTGTGTTTTTCAGGAGGAGGCCTTCTGTCCGACAGCTTACATGTTTAGTAGTCTTTTTGTTGTGCCTTTCTGCGTCTCTGCATCTCCACTATGTGGTGAGTAACAATCTATCTTTTTCATAATATTTTTATTATTCCATCTTGAATTTTTCATTGTTAAAGTTAGTTTATAAGCCATTGCATTATTTACCTCTCTGGGTAGGTAGTCAAAGATTTTTATGGCTGAATACCTTACTCTTTTCTGTCAAAATTATTTAACTGAGTGGATAAAAAATCTACTAACCAAGTGGTGGCAGAGCACACACATAAAAGATGGTTGTAAGTGGCAAGCTTACAGAGCCAGAGTCCTTCAGGCAGAAGGGTTGAAGGGGAAGGAAGAGAGGTGAAGGAAAAGGACTGGAGAAGTATAGGAAAAGGGGTAGATTTCCGGAGAGTTGCCCAGAACTGCAGGTCAGAGGAGACTTACCGTGTGAGGTGAGAAGGAAAGACTGATACTGTACGGTAAGTCTCCCCTGACCTGCGGTTCTGGATGACTTTCTCAAAATCTACACCTTTCCTTAGACCTCTCCTGTCCTTTTCCTTCACCCCTCTTCCTTTCCCTTCAACCCTTCTGCCTGAAGGAGGAGCCACTGGCTCTGAAAGCTTGCCAATTACAACCATCTTTTTTAACAGTGTGTTCTGCTGCCGCTTGGTGAGTAGATTTTTTTTATCCATCCAATTAAATAATTTTGTCAATAATTGATTGTTTTCATTGTTACTCCTTTCTGTGGAACACTCAAACTGCGTGATAGATATTTTTAAATATTTCTCCTCTTAGTATTATGTCTTTTGTTTTCAAAGTATGGTTGATTTGTGGACAGGATGTGTTACCCTTATTATATGCTTCTGTTCACTACAGCAGAATATGATGCCATAAGACATAAGTGAACAAAAATGGGAAAAGAACGTCCACTTTTTGTTTTGGTATCCAAATGCTGATACTATTCATAATGCAAAAGTCGTAGAGTATAAACATTTAGGATGGTCTGTAACAGAAGATTTCCAATTCAGGTTCTTATCAGTATCAACACTTAGAAATTTATGTGGGTGTGTTAAGGGTTCTTGTGTACATTTATTTATTTATTTATTCATTTTTTCCCAGTAGGTTCCAGGAGGTGGTAAGTAATCACACTGGTTGATAATTGTTAACATATCAACTACACTCATGCTCATAAATTAAGGATAATGCTGTTATGTGGTGAAACAACGCTCTGGTGGGCGGTTTGTGGGTTTAAATCACCTCGGGGTGTGACCATGTGGTGCATTTGACCTGCGGTCGTCGCACGGTGGTGCTGGCAGCAGTCCACATATGCAGAGATGTGTTGGTGCATGTCAGAGTACGGTGCAATGAGTAAGTGTGCAGACATTTTCAGTTGTGCTAATGGTGACTGTGTGTTGAAAATGGCTCAAAGAACACATATTGATGATGATATGAGGGGTAGAATGCTAGGGCGACTGGAGGCTGGTCAAACACATCAGGTCGTAGCACGGCCCCTCCATGTGCCACAAAGTGTGATGTCAAGATTATGGCAACGATTCCAGCAGACAGGAAAGTGTCCAGGCACTACAGTATGTCCACCTTTTGAGGGGTGATGCATGATAACGCACGGCCCCACCGAGCTGCTATTGTGGAGGAGTACCTTGAAACAGAAGATATCAGGCAAATGGAGTGGCCTGTCTGTTCTCCAGACCTAAACCCCATCGAGCACACTCTCGATCGATGTATTGCTGCACGTCTTCAAACTCCTACGACACTTCAGGAGCTCCGACAGGCACTGGTGCAAGAATGGGAGGCTATACCCCAGCAGCTGCTCGACCACCTGATCCAGAGTATGCCAAACAGTTGTGAGGCCTGTATACGTATGCACGGTGATCATATCCCATATTGATGTCCGGGTACATGCACAAGAAAGAGTGGTGTTTTGTAGCACTTGTGTTTCGGGCGGTTTTCTCAACTTATCACCAATACCGTGGACTTACAGATCTGTGTTGTGTGTGTTGCCTATGTGCCTATGCTATTAGTGCCAGTTTTGTATAGTGCAACATTGTGTGGCACCACATTCTGCAGTTATCCTTAATTTATGAGCATGAGCGTACTTTTATTGTGAAGTGGACTGACAACTCCAGGATAGCACATTTCAGCCTGTCTGAAGAAAGCCCCTGAGGTAGTGATGTCGAGGGAAATATAGCTAGTTGAGTCCTTTCTTAAATCATAAATTTTTCGTACCAAGCATATTTCTCTGCACTAAATGATTGACTTTATATACAACCTCCTTGAAAATTACTGGTAGTAATGCATAATTATTTGCTGTTATTTTATTTACTTTTTGTTGAAGTGGCCTGACAACACCTTATTCAAGACTGACATGGAAAATACCTATATGAAAAAGTTCATTAAAGAAGTAATAAAATGTATTACAAAGTTCACTTGAGTGACATGATTATTTTAGTACTGGTCTCACTACGACACCATAAATATTGTCTTAAAATTTTGTCTTGTTTCTTTTTTATTATTATAGTCATAGTTTTTAACACGTGATTCTGCTGCCAAGATTACCATCAGTGTTAGTGTAATATTCAATTTTACCATTACTTATGAATTGTGAAAAATAGAAAGGCAAGGTTCACTAGAGTAAACAAAATTGTGCCAGGAACTTAAATATAGTCCTTATTTTAGCATTAATGGAAATGGATAATTAACTGTTTCAGGTGTAAATAGTTTTATCGGTTCAAAATCATAACTGGTTTCAGGGGATATAAGCCCATCTTCAGCTGTACAAGACTGCAAATGGAAAATGGAGATAATTATACTTTGTTCATTCCCCTTTTGCAGTCTTGTGCACATGAAGATGGGCTTATAATCGTCCAAAACTGGTTGTGATTTTGAACCAATAAAACTATTATCAGTTGAAGCAGTTAATTATATGATTGAACCATGAAGTGCAGTTGTGGATGTCCTTTGAACTAAATCTTATTTTATAATTAAATTTGACATAACAATGCCATTCTGGTGAAATTGGTGAGCTAAGGCTATTCTATTCATAATGTGTTATCCAAACATTAGAAACCAACATAAACTTCAAATTTGATTATGTGTTCTGTGTTAGTATTACTTAACTGTTTATACCTTTGCTGTAACTATAAGTTACATTTCTAATATTTTTCTGAAATTAGTGCTTATCTCATCCTTAAAATTTCAGCACATTTCTGACACTTTGGTTGACAAAATTTTGATCACTATAAAATGAAACTTGTTACTGAAATTGTTAGAAAATGATGTATATGCCTTAATTGAGTTTACAGATATCCCAGTTACACCCCCATCCTTCTGCATGCTGTGGAATTATGGTACCACGATCCTCAGGTTACCACGCCAGTTCTCAAATTGTTTGCAGAGTTAGTACAAAATAGATCACAAAGGTTACAATTCGACGTATCCTCTCCCAATGGCATCCTGCTATTCAGAGAGGCAAGCAAAGTAATATGCAGCTATGGTAAGACATTTTTCATATCAATACCTTTTCTCAAAACATTTGTATGTTACCATTCAAAATTTAGGTTTTTAAATCATTCATTTTATGTTACGTAAGTGATATTTTTAAGGAGAGTTGAGCTGTTGTGACTAACTGTGACCATGCAGTACACACCATTGTTAAAAGCTGTAATAAATGTGAATATTTACCAATATTTTGAAAAGTATAGTTGCTGCTCACACCCTCCCCCCACCCTCCCTCCTCCTATAGCAGAGTTGCTGAGTCACAGATAGGTGCAGTAAAAAGACTGACAGTTAGTGAGCTTTTGGTCAGAAAGGCCTCCTTCAGAAATAGATGACGGGGCACGTGCATGTGCGCACACACAAATGCAAGTGACCACAGTCTCTGGCTGCTGAGGCCAACCTCCCATCCCCCACCTCCCTCTCGCAAGACTGGCAATCTACGTCTTGTGATCTGTTTTTCTGCGAAAGCAGAACTGACATAATGGCCATCTGATCCCTTTTGGTGTTGTGAGGCTCATACTCAAACCCCATCATGTATTAGAATTAGTCTCTTCACTCATTTTTGAATAAGAAAAGAAAACGACAAGCAACATAAAGCCAACCGGAGTACACAAAATATTTGGTAAAGACTACAGTGCATTTGTTTGTGAGTTTGGTAGTGTTGTAAACATAGTGCTTCAGGTCCGACCTCTTCCAGTATCTTAAGCAACCGTAGTTGAAAACACACCCCACCTAAAACTGTCACATAGTATGTTCACGTTTGTATACATGTACTCTAGCTTGAAAAATGATCTGCCCTAAACCTACTGAAGTTGTTAGTCTTGCTTATGTGCCTGCTGATGACTCAATGCCATTACTATTCGGCAAGTTGTTAGCTTTACCTGTAAATTATTTACATTCTACAAGAACTTCCCATACCATATTTGTAATATTTTTAAATTTTGATAGATATCTTAATTTTGCTATTCCAGAAACTTGGGTCCTGTATCATTATACTGATTCTGACATTTCTCACTTCATGGGTATTTTCCAGGCAATGCTCAGTGATGCCCTATTTGCTTCGCTATTTCATTTGAAGGTGTCACTGATGTTTCCCACATACAACCTTCCACAGTGACATAACATACTAAATGCAATTGCTTCATATGTGCAAATCCCACAGTACTTCAAGTTAACTGCCTGACACCTTCAGTGATAGTTGCTGGTGACGTTTGGCAGGTTATACTTGCTGGTGTCCACACAGGAGTGGTTGTCTATTACGCATTACTTTACTCAATTGAATTTTTATCTCACAATGTGAAACAGAATTTTAGTAAACAGAGGACATTAATCCTGCATAATCAATTTGACATATAACCAGGTAAAGAATGTAAGTAGATTATGATATGTAAGGCTTTCCGTATGCTGTTTGCACTTCAATTCCCTCACTGCCTTTAGCAGTGTATTTTTCCTCGTTTGTTACATGGTAGGCTTTCAAAGCACATGCCGACTTCGGCAAGTCTCAACATCACCATGAGCATCTCCGAAGATGTCCAGCACAGCTGTGCAAAATTCAGGAACTGAAAAGTTTCTTCAACAAAGGCCATACAACCATCAGCAGCTATGAGATCTGGTTGTGAAAGCCTTCATTGTATGAATATTGTAGATCTTCAGCAAGCTGTTCCAAGAAAGTTTGAAATATTGTTAGATCGAATTGCATATAGATTTGTTGGCAGACTGTTTCTCTGTGGTGTTTCTTTCATCTATAGGTACACTCATTTCCTTAGCTAAAACTGTGATTACTAAATATTTTGATAATCAGTATCCATAGATAGCCTCAAGCTTGCTTGTTTTAATTTTTCTATTCTTTCTTGTTTAAGAAAGAAATAAAAGTATAGCTATGAATACAAATGATAAATTCAAATGACTTATAAATTGTACCTCAGCAATTCATTAACTCCATTTGCTTGTAGCTGAGATAAGTATTGAGTAACTCTTACTGTTTTCTTTTTCTTTTTTTAACAGGAACGCACATATTAAATGTGGATGTACCAAAAGACCAGATATACCCAATGAAGTTGAAAGGAATTTCTATATGTTTTTCAATGCTGAAAGCTGCTCTGTGTGGTAGTTATGTTAATTTTGGTGTTTTTCGATTGTATGGTGATGAAGCCCTTGATAATGCTCTCAATACATTCGTGAAGCTATTACTCTCAATACCGCAGTCAGATCTGTTGGTAAGTGACTTTTTTTCAAATTTGTGTTTTCAGAGTAGAAAACACACACACACACACACACACACACACACACACACACACGCTGAGGCACCAGTTAGTTCGGATGTAAGATGGAGTTACCAAAAAAAAAGTGCAGTAAATTTTATAATATCTGCGACAATGGAATCAGATGTCAAATGAGACAACTCTGTGGAGTTGTATACATGACATACAATGTCCATTAATGTAACATCTGCTAGCAGTCAGTGTTGGTTGAGTACATGACTATTTTTAGCATGTTTCATTAGTTGTTAAGTGTATTCATATTTCTAAGACTGACATAAGGTATAGACTGCTGCTTTCTCAGTTTTATTATATCCCTACTGTTTATCTTCCAATAATATCTTAATATTTACTAATGACGTAACTGGATCAATAAAAAATTTACTCAGTAAGCACCAGCAGGAGAACCCACATACATATGAAGGTACTGAAATTTGCAAGCTTTCAGACCCAGTGGCTCCTTTTTCTGGCAGAAAGGTTGAAAGGGAAGGAAGAGGGGTTTAGGGAAAGGATTGGTGAGGCTTAGGAAATGTGGAGAGTTCAGAAAAGTTGCTCAGAACCCTGGTTCAGGGGAGACTTACTGGACAAGATGAGAAGGAAAGACTTCATCAGTCGCTTGCTGAGTAGATCTTCTTGTCTATCCAATTACATTTTATTTCCAAAAATTATGTTCATTGATATTTACTTAATTATGTTGTTTTTCAAAGAAAATTGTTTACTTTACTGTAACGTTAGATGCATATTTACAATATATTTCTGTTTGTCACGCAACTAAACAACAAACTGCTACTTGTCATCAGTGCTGTATTAAGCCAGTTCATGGCTCATAGACAGTGCTAAGAAGAGGCCCTTGGTTTGCTTTAGTCTCAAAGTTTAGGACATAAAACAAAACAGCTCTTTACAAAAAAAAAAAAAAAAAAAAAAAAATTCTCTGAATTTAATTTGGACAAATTTACAGATATCACGTGTCAAATCTTTGTCTCTAAGCAGGTCACACTCAGTGTTCATTAAGGTGAGCTCGCAGGGACATTCTTGTGCGATGGGTCCTTAACTCATATTTAATGTGCTGTAATGTTAAAACAGTACATTCTCCACGGCAGTTACTGATCATCAAGGACAAGTAGATGCATAAGACTATTTCTACGTCTGGGAAACACGATTCTAGTAAATTTTCCATCAAAAGTTTATAAAACTACGTTCCAGGATCTCGTACTTTTTGCTGTTGATAGCAGCAACCACACCTGCTTTGAGCAGCTCAGCAAACTGCAGCAGTTTGTCACTAGGCTTTCTTCCAAATTGTCCGGGTAAGCATTGGCATTAAGATCTTTTCCGCTGTTAAAGACTTAAATTGCTGAAGTATTCCAGTTACACTAGTTACTTCATGGTACACTTCCATGCATTTAGCTAATGCAGACAGCACATTATCAGTTATGACAATAAACACCTGAATTTCAAAATGTTGTCCAGGCTTTGAGTATAGTAGAGCCGCTAAAATGGTTGCACTTTCTATTTTGCTTGTGTCGTCGTGAAGTCTGTTGCTTTGTTTGTTACACCAGGTCAGCACTTGGGCTTTTACTTCAGTATCTGAAAATGTGAACTGCATTGCTTGGATGTAACCATGTAAAAATTTATAAAGGGCATATCCCATGTTAAGATCGTGATCAGATGACTGCAGCAAAGCGCTAGTTGCTTGCATGCGCTGTTGGATTTTGTTCCAAGCAATAGTCATTTTTTCCAGACTGAGCAAGTTGGTGCAGTGGTTAGCACACTGGTCTCACATTGGGGAGGACGGCAATTCTAACCTGTGTTCAGCCGTCCTGATTTAGGTTTTCCGTGATTTCCCAAAATCTCTTCAGGCAAATGCCAGAGTGGTTCCTTTGAAAGGGCAGGGCCGACTTCCTTCCCTGTCCTTCCCTAATCTGACGGGACCGATGACCTCACTGTTTGGTCCCCGCCTCCCGAGTCAACCAAGCAACTGTTTTTTTTCCCATTTCAAAGTTATCTATCTTCAAAACTAGTCTTTAAGCCTGATTACAACACTCTACCATTTGATTTAAGTTTTTATGTATATAATCTAAAGCTTTTTTATTAGTGGTAAAATTTCATACAAATGCATTCGTAGCATCTGCTCGGGCAGACCACCTAGTTCAGAATTGGAATTTTTGAAGTAGTTTATTTCATTGTTTTCAAAAGAAGACCCCCATCAATAGGTATAAATGGAAAAAAATGTAAAAGGCTTTCAACGAAGTAGAAGAAAAATTATGTTTGTGTACAACATTCTGTAGCACACATGACAGCCAAATTTAATGAATGTACAAAGTAAGGAATGTATTCTGCATATTTATTTGTTTATGTTTCTGAGCCACTGTACTTCCCACACGTCTTACTGTCATTGTTATAGCTTTGCCCACAGCATTCTTTGATATCAGTGTTATTCTCATTTCAAAAATCTAGTAAACCATGAGCTAATTGCTCAGTATTATGGCCGTCCATGACCAAGAAACTTATAAATGTTTCCACTGGTCCAGGCGCTGTCACAGTTTGTAGGTCTACAGGCAATATGTCTGGAATGGAATCCAATGAAACAAAATATTATTTGCATCTCGTAATTTTGCAAATAACATGGTCCTGTCTACTTGATGCATTTAGGTAAATAGATTGCTTGCATGTCATTTTTGACAGATATAGTGTATGTCCCTTTCCTTTATTTGCATGAATACGTATAAATTGCACAAGAAAAATATCAGTTTCGTCTGTTAATTGGTACAACCATTGTAAATCATTTGCACTGTAAGATGATTCAAGAATTTTATCACTGCCCAAAAGCACAAGACCTAAGTCTGCTAAAAAAATTAAACTGTGAGCAGTTGTTCTAAGTGTGTCCACCAATACTTTTGTTCCATCTAAACCTAACTAACAAGTTGAGCATCAACAAGCGCATCCTTACTTTTTTGGAACTAATAACAAAATTATTGCTTGCCTATGTGAAGTGCTTTCTTCATGCCTTTTCAACAAAATATTCACATTCTTCTAGTCCTGAATCTGTAACTTTGCAGACAAAACAGAAAAGTTTGCCTTTAGATTCTGCATAACCTAACCAGTCTCATGAGTTTTATTCATTAGTTTATGTACATATGTGAAAAATTATTTTTGGCAGAATTATAGTTTATTTTCTTTGAAGGCAACAAAATTAGTGTCATATGTTGCACTTTTGTTTCCATTTGTAGTCGAATAATCTTGATCAATGTTGCTCAGCCATTCAGCAAAGTCTCTGGAGTACAATTTATTTTTGTTTTGTTTTTGGCTTGTACAACATGTAACAATATTAGAAGCATATAATATACTCTCCACCTCTCTTCAGCTTGAAGAAAATGTCTCGGGGATGAGAGGGCTTGCTGTGCTTTTAACTTGTCTTTGAAAGACAATGTGGCTGAATTGGGAGGAGCTTCAGTCTGTTCAATTACACTATCACATGTAGAAAATGTGGCTACATTGGAAAGAGTCTCTCTCTCTCTCTCTCTCTCTCTCTCTCTCTCTCTCTTCCATCACAGACCCTGTAGACCACGTGCTGCATCAACGATCTGCATCCACCACCTTCTATCTCTCGCACCCTCTCTGCACCCTGCAGAAATTCCTAATGCTTTGATGCCCTTCTCTATGTCATCTTTCCACCTTGTACGAGGTCGGCCCAATGGTCTTGTTGCCTGGAGAATTCCTTCAAATGCTTTCTTGGTGATTCTGTTGTTTTCCATTCTAGCCTATTGCAGTCTCGTACTTTTTAATTTCTGGATGATAGTAGGTTGCTTCATTAACTGATAAATGTCATTGTTCTTTCGAATTCTCCATACACCATTCTCCAACAGTGGTCCCCAGATATTTCTCATTACTTTTCTTTCGAAAACATTCAGTTTTTCTCTTTCATTCTTTGTAAGCATCCAGCTTACTAAACCGTACAGTACTATGGGGCAGATGATAGTGTCACAGGTCATACAAAGTATTTTATAACATGCCTGCTGCCATCATCTGTGCAGTGAAATGTGGCTTCTGTATTTTCTGCTTCAGTATCTTTAGACTAAAAAAAAGGGGGGGGGGGGGGGGGCACAGGTTGTGTGTTTTTGGTTTAACCCGAGGGAGGGTTGTATATTTTTATATTTTTACTTCCAGTTCCATAGTATCGGCACATATCTTTAGACCTGACGTTCATGTTGTCTACATCAGTACTGTAATTTACACTCATTTCATTTTGAAGCCAGCACCAGTAGGCTGCATCAGGTATGAGAACCAATAAGCTTTCAGTATCTATACAGTTGTCTCAAGGTTAGGTCCCAGGTTACACAGCCTTCAGTTGTCCACCCTGGGGGCTTTCATTTGTGAAGAATGTACAAAAAATGTGGTACGGAAGACCTTCAAAAATATCATTGAGTGCATAGGTACTGTCATAGTCTCACTGTACACTGGCAGTAACATAACAAAACAATTTGAATATACCTTCAGCAGGAGAGTGCAAAGACCAGACTCAGTCAGATGCGTAGATACCAACACTCTTTCATTCCAAACCAACAGTGCTGCGGTGAAACTAACTAAAAGTTATACTCGTTGAACAACATACTTGCAAAGAAAACAGATGCACCCGGTCAGTAGTAGGTACAAATATCAACAAAATTCTCAAGGGGAACAAAGCACTAGAAGTTCTGAGAACAAGTGTCAATAATTTTAAAAAAAGAAATAGAAAAAGAAAGACTTTCAAAAATTAATTTGTTTGTTTATTTTCTTTTAGGTGTGAAAATAAATGTAACCCAATCTTTGGAATGCTCTATTAGAGAAACGTCTGCGTTGACTTGTACCCAAAAAAGCGTTCCATAAAGAAAACACTATGATAACGTGTTTGTATTTGACAGTTCACCCAGAATAACCATTGTTGTTGTCTGATGTCACTGTGCCAAGAAAATACTTGACACTAAACTCACAATTGTGGATGAGCCATTTAAGAAAAACATGTGCTATCACAGTGTTTGATTTTCATACTTTTGAGATCTAAATGTTAGTATCATTTAGATGTAAATGTTATAGCTTACTCAGCATATTGTAAAGTAGTGCACAGGTGGCAAAGTTTTCTCCAAATTCATTCATTTTCACTAACACAGCTTATTCGTTGTGTACTCTAAGGTAGTAAATAATATACTGAATTGTGGATCTCAAAAAGATATGTGTAACAGCTCATGACAGCACATTTTTATCTTGTATGGTTTGTGTACAATCACCACTTGTCTGTTTGGTAGTTATGTGACTCACCTCATGTGTAATGCATGTTACACGTGCGCAAAGAAGTATCACTTCAAAAAGTGACCAAAGCTATAGGATTGTAAACTGCATGTCATGGGTTCAGTTTCAGTGGCATGCTAATTTTTTTAATAATATTAATCAAAAATGATGTAGTCTTTATTCTTATCAGTTTAATTTAGTTTCAAATATAATCATTTTTTAAATTTTATTTTGAGTCCTTGTTCATGTCGTTACAGTCATCACTTGGGGTTTTATTACTTCGCTATCATCTTTTTCTGCCTTTTATTTTATTTTTTTTTTTAATTTGAAACCTTTGCTTATGTCATCATAATTACGGTATTTTTATTAATCTGTCATAATATTTAAATTTCTAAAAATTACCTGTGCATCGATTACACATAGCTGACCAAACATTCTAGTTGCATTGCAAAAAGTTTTTGAGATTCTTGCCCAGAGGCACATGCAGGGAGAGGAGTGGGGGTGGGGGCTGCAGCTGGGTTAGGGCTGGCAATGTATGTTCAGTGACGAACATCTGCTACACAGAAGTTACAGAATTTAATGAAATCTCATTACAAAGACACTCACGTCTGTATGTGCTACTTATTTGTAGTAATGAATATGAAATTGAATTCAACATGTCTATACTTTAATTAAGCAGCAGTGAGAAGTGTTATGATGTCTATCAAATTCTTCCGATATCTACCAAATGGAACTGGGTGGCTAAGCTCACTTAGTTTACTAAGAGTTTTACAGACTGTACTTGTCACATTAGTCCCAAAATGATGTGTTTAATTTGTTTTAACGTTATCATCATACGAACATTTAAACATAAATTCTTTTCACACCATGGAAAAATATAAATGTTGCATTAGTACAGTCTCATTTTTTAAAACAAATTCACTTCATTAAGTTCGTGCAATATAATAAAATAATTAGATAAATAAAAGATCTACTTACCAGCCGGGGACAGGAGAACACGTTGCACAGGCATTGAAATTGCCAAGGTTGCCAGGGGAGGAAGAGTAGTGAAGTAAGTGGACTTGTGAGCTTTAGGAAAGGACAGAGTTCAGAAAAGTTGCCCAAAACCCCGGGTCAGAGGTTGCTTACTGGATGGGATGAGAAGGAAAGACTGATTGTTGGGTCCTGCGCCTAACAAAATATGGGGATGGGGAAAATAGACAGGTAGAAGATAAAAGATATAGGAAACTAAAAGGGAGTGAAGAAAGGAATAGTTACTGAGAAGTGCTGAAATGAAAGAAATTAACATAAATTAAGAACTGGTGCGTGGTTAGAACCAAGGACATATTGTAATGACAGTTCCCACCAGCAGAGTTATGAGAAACTGGTGTCTGGGTGGAAGAATCCAGGTGCCACATGTGTTGAAACATTCACTGAGGTCATGCCTGTGATGTTGTAGAGCATGCTCTGAAATAGGATATTGTATGTTTCCAGTATACACCTTCTGCCTATGCCCATTCATCCTAACTGGTAAGTCAGTGGTAGTCATGCCAGTTTAAAAGGCCAAATAGAGTTTACATAACAGCTTTTGCATTATATTTTCAAAAATTAATACAGTAAAAAAAACGTGTGACTAGGGCCTCCCGTCGCGTAGACCATTCGCTGGGTACAAGTCTTTCGAGTTGATGCCACTTTCTGGGGGAGGGGGGACATGGACATGGACATGGCCATACGCATGAATGAAATGACAAAAGTTATCTCTAAGATACCCCAGTTCAGCAGTAACCTCGGCACTGCCAGAGCACCCTTGTGTGGCACTTAAAAACTGTTCCTGTACAGAAATAGTGTCAGTCACTGATTACTAGGTGTCAGGTAGCCATTTCTACTCTCCTCAGCTGAGTGCTGCTATATTACTGAGCTAGTGCTCGCTGGCCACGTGCAGAATCTAAAGGATGTCAAAAAGGATGACAGTTGTGACAGCGCCAAGTAATTAGTGACTGGCTCTCTGTACAGGTATATTTTTAAAGTAATCAACAAAGACGTGCAAGAGGCTCCGAGGGTGTTACTGAATTGGGGGTCCTAGATGGACCCTTTGCTGTTTTTTTTTTCACGCATGTTTCAGTGTCATCCCTGACACCGTCATCACGTCAGAGGGCGCTGCGAAACAGGAGGGCTGAAAAAGCATAAAAACCCTTTTCTGCTTCAGACCACATTCAAATTGCATGGAAATTTTTTGAATAATCCACAGTGGTTCTAATCACAGTCGTGCCACTCTCCATAGGTGTGCAATAATGTTCAATGGTGTTGTTGCTCACAATGTTGTTGTTGAATAAGGGGATGTTGAATGATGGGTGTCAGCTGTGTAAAAGGTTGCCAGTAACATCATCCTATTGTTGATTGCACTGCAAACTATCATTCACGATTGCCAAATTTGTGAATATTAAAACCCCAAGAAAAGGGGAGGTTTCATTAATGCCCTGTAAGTCACCTCCTGAGGCCTTTTCATGATGATACTACACAGTAATGTGTGTGAATTATTTTCTTCGGCCACTCACAAGAAAACTGCTGTTCCATGTTGATTATGAGTGGCAGTGTGTCCGAAATGCATTCCTGGGGCACCCATAACGAAACCGTGTGACTTCAATGCTGAGTGACCTAGTTATTACCATCACAGAAACATCGAAAGAAGTGGTGAACTGTGGGTAAGAGGGGATGTGATGACCTACCTATCATGTGATACATCCATGGTGACACTGGGCAGAATTTTTGTGAGTTTTAATGCCAAAGTGACATCTTCAACTTACAGTCCACATGAACTTTTTAGCTCTGGTCTCTTTTTTTCACGTGTGTAGACACCTTGCTGTTTGAAGTGTTGCCAAGCCCGAGAGTGGAGTTGCAGATTGCCACACTTTTACAGAGCAAGGCTGTAAGCACTTTTTGAGCCAAATTTCAAGCTTCTGCACCGCAATTGGAGACAATTACAAGTTTTTGAAAAAGTAATCCTCTAATTGTGTTGTGCAGTGTAGTAGACTTACAAAAAATGCAGTATCCATTAACTACTTTTTATAGGTAAGTAGTAGAACCCTGCTCAAATTGATTGGGATATTATGACTACGTCAGGCACCGTTAAGGAATTCCCTTTTAAGTTTTGCGGTGTTGTCAACTTAAGAAACACAGTGTGTGGGGCAGCTGGTTAATAATAAGAAATATTGTTCGCTGTCTTTTGCGAAACTATTTTTGTTGTCGGCCAGAAAGCTATGGAGAACATATTGACCATAGTTTCCAGTGTGCAATTCCACATTCTTCTTTTGTTCCCTGAAAGAAATGTTTATACTCTCTGTTTGCTCAACGGGCTCAGGAACTATGATTATAAATGAAATTTTTAAGCTCTAACTGACTGATTCGCCCTGACTTCTAATAATCTAAGTTAATTGCTCGCCACAAAAGTGGAATATAATCTCACCACTTGTCGTGCAGTTTTGTTAACATTATGGGCAGCACACAAACAGTTACTTCCATTAAATCTAAGCAATCCAGGACAGTATACAATCCTTGCGAGTTCACTTCCTATTTGTGCTAAAATATGCATTTAGTTGCATCCTGGCTGTGATGTCACCTGAGGCAGCAGGTAAGCCAGCATTTGACCGACACCGACCATATGGTAGCTGGATGCTAAGTGAAGATCATCAGTACCTCTCAGGTCATATTTATATATGGGCGCAGAGGACGGCCGAAGGAAACACCTGCCATCGTCCATTCTATCCCCAAGTAACAGCATCTAAATTGCCGCTTTCGTGGACACACATTGTTTTATAACACTGTTGTGTATTAATTTAGAATCTTCGTAATTTCTGTGGGAATGGTATCAAGTTGTCTATAATCACAGAAAAACATTTAGCTCACATGCATTTAAACTTTGCCATCTAGAATTTTTAGAACAGAACTGACAGTAGAACATGACCTCTGAACTACAACTTTAAGATACCTTGTATTGATTATTATTTACATCAAAGTCTTAAACTTGCTATAGCTCTATTATTTAAGGGATTTCATCAGGTACTGTAATCAAATTTTTATGTCATTAATAGAAGTGATACTTAATCTGTTACAAACAAAGAAATTTCTGTTCCAAATTTAGTTCTCAGTATAGCTAATGTTTTAAATCAAACTGAGGCTTCATAAGAATTTTTGGCTCTCTGGCTTTATTATTTAGTACCACCTTTTTTTCTTAAAACAATGCTTTTCGGGGTAAGTTATTTGTCTGATCCCTCTGAGATTTGAAAATTTAAACATTTATTTACTGAAGCATACCGTATTTACACGAGTCTAAGCCGCACTCGAATCTAAGCCGCACCTGAAAAATGAGACTCGAAATAAAGGAAAAAAAAAGTTCCCGAATCTAAGCCGCACGTGAAATTTGAGACTCGAAATTCAAGGGGAGAGAAAAGTTTTAGGCTGCACCTCCAAATCGAAACAAAGTTGGTCCATTGTAATGTGAGAGACAATTTAGGTCGAATGAATGACGATACAGCTACAGTAGTTTCGTTCGAGTCGTAAGCTTAGCAGTTAAGCTTTACCAGGTAGCCATTGCTATGCGTCAGGCGCTCCGTCCGTATTTATACGGGTACCCTTCCTTTTTCACGTGCTTCGCCTGGTTTGAATCGATTGCTTATTTTGCTTTGATCTGATAAGTGCCGTTTTCTTTGTTATAGGTGTTTATGTCACTCTAAGCTGAAAATGCATTACTGTACTGTGTCATGCATTGTTTGTCGCATTCTGATAGTGAATGGCAAGGGACTGCTATTTGTTGTTACTTGCACTGCTGCTTTCTTTGATAATGATCAACAAGAACCAAATAATAGACTGCATATGATAGAACATGTTCTGAACGAGAGTTAGGCGAAAATTTTTCTCCGTTTGAAAATCTTTGCGGCCGCTTCTTTAGTACATCAAATTCTGCACAGAAATTAGAGCCATCTCAGGTTTAAAAATCTAGTCAGTTGTCGTGCTTCATTTCTGACTGTATCACTATTAGGCATAAGAATAATACGAATATAAACATGACACGATACATATATTCTTCCGCGTTTGCTGTTGTCTCACTCTAGTTTCGTAGTTTATTAGGCAGACAGGATTTAAACGAGATAGCAGCAAACACGAAAGAATACATGGCAAAATGTTTATATTCGTATTATTCTTATGGTGAAAAGAATAATGCATGTGATTCACATTTCATCAGGTTCCTATTAGCAACCATCTCTTCTCACAGGTAGGAAAAAATTCAGAACGTAGAGTTGACCATATTGACAAACATCTCAAGCAGTCTTGCCAGTCGGATTTTCGTAGTACATTGAAATTCTGCTACATTCGAAGATGAGCAATACGGAATTTGTATTTACTTCGTTGGATAATGTATGAAAATGCAGTGATTGAAACTCGGGGCGGAGAAAAAAAGCTCGTCTTCCCCCCTTTTTTTTTAAATTTATTTACTGACACAGAGGTTTTGGCGCCAGTATTTATCTTTGTGCCTACAAAGCATGCCTGTGTAGCGCTACATGTATTCGACGGCAGAAGTTAGTTGTGGCGGCACCTATCGACATTTTTCAGAACTTCCGCTTGCTTTGTACTCGATTCTAAGCCGCAGGCGGTTTTTTGGATTACAAAAACCAGAAAAAAAGTGTGGCTTAGATTCGAGTAAATACGGTATTTCGACAAAGTATGGAAAAGCTTCTTTAATTTTTAATTTCATCCTTAATTATGGCGCAATACTTTGTATGCTATGCACAGGCACATTATGATGACACGGCTGTAGTAGCACTGAACCAGGGTATATCCTGACACACTCGCTCGCCTCTGTATCTCTCCAATGATACAGCGCTTGTTTCGGCATAAGTGTATGGTGCTGTCAGGGCTCACTTTTAGAAATGAGCTTTAGTGTTGTACTCCAATATTGACATTAAAAAACAAGTATTAATCACAAAACAAATGTTTATTATGACCATTGCATCAGCACATTCTACCACTCCCCCAATCATTTTGATGGTTGCCCTCTTGCTCTTCATCATTATCATGATTCTCTCATTGTTTTATCCCATGAATGTCATGGTTTTAATGCTGAGTCTTGTCTATGCTGCTGTTGTGCTTTATCCCTTTTTTACTGTACATTCTCACTGAGGCAACCATTTTGATTAAACACTGTGTTCTTTTATACACTGCTCCCATTTAAGTGCAAAAATTCCATGGAAAAAATATTTATTTTGATGATCTTTACACTTTCTGATTAGGATTTGGTCTTGAATATGTGGTATATTGCAAATTTTGGTGCTGTCACAGAATGGTGACCACTTTTTAGAACCATAGTAAGATAATAAGTTCGCATAATATTACTGTCAAAAGGGATAGCCATCCACCAACTGTCTCTAACATTACCAAAACCCATTAAACAGTGCCGAACCCATAGAGAATGGCAACAAAGCAGGAGAAAAAGCAGGTGCACAAAATGTAGTTAGGTAGAAATCACTTTAAGCATTTTACTTATTGTTTCAGATTAACACTTTTCTTCACGTTTCAAAATGATTCATCACTTTTTTTTTCCCCAGTATCGTTGAACTTTTGAGGAGATTCATATTCCAATACCTGCAACAGCTCTCAAATAGCAGAAACTTGCTATGCTCTGAGCAGAGGGGGCACAGTGGTGAGATATGACACTCACATTTAGGAGAACAGCAGTTCAAAATCCTGTAGACCAGTTCAGATTTGGATTTCTTTCAATCGCTGTGAATCATTTAAGGCAAATGCTTCGACGGTTCCTCTGAATGGGCATCGCTGATTTCCATCCCCAGTCCCAGCTTGTGCTCTGTCTCTAATATGTCTCAATGACAGGACATCTACATCTCCATCTACATTCTGCAAACCTCCATACAGTGCCTGACATGGGGTACCTTGTATCACTAATACTTGTTCCCTTCTCATATAGAGTGAGGGAAAAACAACTGTCTGTGTGCCTGTATATGAGCCCTAATTTCTCATGCCTTACCTTCATGGTCCTCACGTTAAATAAATGATCGTATCAGTAGGATTGTTCTGAAGTCAGCTTCAGATTCCAGTTCTGTAAATTTTCTCAGTAGTGTTCCTCGAATAGTGTGTTGCCTTCCCTCTAGGGATTCCGATTTGAGTTCCCAAAGCATCTCTGTAACACTTATGTTTTGTTCAAACCTACCGATAACAGATCTAGCAGCCCACCTCTGAATTGCTTCAATGTCTTCCTTTAATGCAACATGGAAAGGATCCCAAACACTCAAGCAGTATTCAAGAATATGTCGCACTAGCATCATATGTGCAGTCTCTTTTACAGATGAACCACAGTTTCATAAAATTCTCCCAATAAACCAAACTTGACTATTCGCCTTCCCTACCACAATCCTCACATGTTCATTCCATTTCACATCGGTTTGCAACATTACACACAGATATGTAAATGACGTGACTCCATCAAGCAGGATGATGCTAATGCTGTCTGATCATTATGGTTTTGTTTTTTGTACTCATCTGCTTTAGAGTAAATTGTGCTTCATCACACCAACTAGATATTTTGTCCAAGTCATCTTGTATCATTTCACAGTCACTCATCTTTGACCCCCTTCCCATACACCACAGCATCATCAGCAAACAGCCGCAGACTGCTGCGCAACCTGTTAGACAGATCATTTATTTATATAGAAAATAACAGTGGACCTATCACACTTCCCTGTAGCACTCCTGATGAACCATTGTCTGTGATGAACACTCACCATTGAAGAAAGCATATTCAGTTCTATTACTTAAGAAGTCTTTGTGTCACTGACATATCTGGGAATCTATTCTGTATGCTCATGCCTTCGTTAACAGGCTACAGTGGGGTACCATGTTAAATGCTTTTCGGAAATCTAAAAATATGGAATCTGCTTGTTGCCGTTCACCCATGGCCTGCAGTATATCATGGGAGAGAAAGGCAACCTGAGTTTCAAAAGCCTTGTGATCCTTGGACATAACTTTTTGCTCTCTACAAAATTTGTTATATTTAGACTCGGAATATGTTCTAGAATTCCAATGCAAACCAGTGTTAAGGATATTGATCTTTATATTTGTGAGTCCATTCTTTTATCCTTCTTATACACAAGAGTGATCTGCTCTTTTTTCCAGTCGCTTGGGACCTAGCACCGGTTGAGAGATTCGCGATAAATGCAAGCCAAGTAAGGAGCCAATGCCGTAGAGTACTTTTTGTAAAACCGCATTGGAATTCTGTCCCAAGCTAGTGACTTGTTCTCAACTCATTCAGTTGTTTCTCTCTGCCAGGGCTGCTCATTACTATGACGTTCATATGGGACTCTGCGTGATGGTCAAACAGTGGTATGTTTGTATGATTCTTCTGGATAAACAATTAATAAACACAGAATTTAAAACTTTGACTCTCGTTTTGCTGTCTTCAACTGCCACACCAGGCTGCTCAGTGAGTGACTGCATGGAAACCTTAGACCCGCTTAGCAATTTTACATAGAACCACAATTTTCTTGGGTTCTCAGCCAGATATTATGGTTGTAGTTGTTGTACGCTTCGTGCATAGATTTTTCCATAGACACACAAATCTGTACTAACTTTACACTACTCTGCCTCGCCTCCCTTTGAACAAAATGTGGCTAAGTCAGATTGGACAAGACCAAAGCTGTTGGTTGGAGAAGGAAGTGGGAGATTAATAGTTATGAAAAAAAGAAACTGGGTGATCATTTATTATGAAAATCCATCAGGTATTTGAGTGTGATTGGAATGTAAGCCCAATTATTGGCACTCTGTTTTGTACAGAGTCTTCTTAATAATCTTCCTTCCATTCTCCTTATGGCAAAGAAAATAGGCCTTATTCTCTATTTGATAGTTTTTTAGAATGTGACAGTTACACCCCAACTTTCAAACAATTCACCTCTTACTGTGTGATGAGGTTGGACTCTCATAGTAACAATGCTAGATTTTGTGATTGGTTTGAAATTGTCTGGCATATTTCCTTTGTTGTATTGAGACAAAAGAAGTAGGCAATATGACTTTCAAATATGCTACATGTATTGTAAATGCCTTCTGAGGTAGTGAGCTTGGGTTCATTTACATGCTAGATTATGAATGGTGTGATTGGTTCACAAACCAAATTAACACAACTCCCCCCCCCCCCCCCCCCCCCTCCGACCTAAAATCCTTGCCCTCCTACCTGTCTCAGCTCCCCTTCAGATGAGTACTATGCTGTTTTCATACTTCCACCTCATACATACAGTATTGTGGAAACTGTTCAGTGAGAGAACATAAACAACTGAATGTTTGTGAGTAACAGAAGAGACTAGAAAATTTCTACTTACCTTTTAGCCAATATTCTGATAGTGATATTCAGATTTGCAGCCACTAAGAGAAGTTTCAAATCAGTGATGAATTGGATACAGCAATTTTTATCTAACAGTAAATTTTATTTAATTTTATTTAATTAATATAACAGATTTTGGTTTCTACTTAGAAATACCTTTCGAAGATATTCTTATCAAAATTCTATTCTCAAGCTGCATCTTGTAAAGGCAAGGGAAGACACTGCATCTCTAATAGGTGCAGTTAACTTTTATAATGCTTTTACTAGTAAAACAATATTTAACTGATCTATGTATATTGATCCCATGACTTTTTATGAGGGTTGTACAAAAAGTAGGGTTCCCAATGAGTTACAGCCTCGAGGGAAGGTGCTAGGCTAAATCTGACAATAGTGCTGTGTGCAGTGGTTCCCCCACTCTCAAAGCCCGCTCATTCGCGATTTGCTACATCGCTCAGTGTTGGCTTGGCAGCCGTCAGAGATGGAAGTGTCGATCACCGCTCCCACCAAGTGCGAGATTTGAGCAGTAATCTGGTTTCTCCACACAAGGAAGTTACCGCCCGTGGAGATTCATCGGCAACTGACTGAGGTTTACGGTGAAGAGTGCATGTCCATTCAGCATGTCTGGAAATGGTGCAGGGATTTTGCTGAGGGTCACGCAGAAGTTCACAATGAAGAACGGAGTGGAAGACTGTCAGTTTTGGATGCCATTCTCCAGAAAATCAACAGTGAGCTGCTCAAAGATCGGAGGGTCACTGTCCATGAACTTACTGAATGCGTTCCTGAAGCTTCCCACGGCACAATGGAAAGAACTTAAACAAAAATGGTGGGTTATTGCAAGATGTGTGCTCGCTCATTCCCCTGGATGCTGACTGACGGACACAAGGAGCAATGCGTTGACTATGCTTGCAAGTTTCTTCAACAATGAGAGGGGGAAGGCAACAAGGAGAAGTTGTTGGACTCAATCATCAGAGGAGATGAAACGTGGGTGTTTCATTACACCCTCGAAACAAAGCAACAATCTTGTCAGTGGTGTCACTCCGTTTCACCGCCACCAAAGAAATTAAAACCAAACGCAGTCGGCAGGAAAGGTTACGGTAACTGTGTTTTGAGGTTGGAAGCGGGTACTCCTCATTGATTTCATGCAACCTGGGACAACAATAAACTCAGACAGATATTGTGAAACATTGACCAAACTCCGGCAAGAGAGGACGACTGACGGAGGGAGTAGTGCTTCTTCATGACAATGCTTGACCCCACGTCGCTCGTCAAACACAGGAGCTTTTGAAGAAATTTGGGTGGACTGTTATGCCTCATCCCCGTACAGCCTGGACTCAGCCCCCAGCAATTATCATCTCTTCCCCAAGTTAAAGGAACACTTAGGTGGCACACGCTTCCTCAGTGGGTTGGTGGGAAACTCCTTAAACCTAGAATACAAAAGCTGGAGCATAGTCTTCAAAAGAGTGTTGAAAAAAATGGATACTGTGTTGAAAAATAGACAAAAGTGTAAGCTTTTCAACGATGTATAAATTAATAACAATAAACAATCTTTTCTATTTGTAAAAAATATGGGAACCTTACTTTTGGTACAACCCTCGTAGGTGTAGTTTTGTTGTAACACCAAAATAATGTGTGATTTTAGAGTAATTGGTAAAGTTGCTTTCTTGGCTTTGTTTATATGTTTGAGTAATTGATACTGTGTCCTACATATTAGTGTTCCTTTTGTATTCTGAATTACTATAGGTGCTTGATAAATTAGTGTACAGATAATGTTTAATATATTAATAAAAAATTTCTCTTACAGGATTATCCGAAGTTGTCTCAAACGTATTACGTTCTACTGGAGTGCCTTGCACAGGATCATATGAGTTTCCTCTCAACACTAGAGCCACGCGTATTTCTCTACATACTGTCATCAATCTCTGAGGGTCTTACAGCTTTAGGTGTGAACCTCAATTTCTTCACAGGTATAGTCGCAGACATCTTCATTAGACCCTATACCACTTTTTTGACCTTTGTTTTAAGGCTAATACATGTCATTAGCTGTGCAAAAGCATGATATGCAGTTGGCTTTCTTTGTGGTTTTCTTCACCTTATTTCAAAGAAATTTAGCACTTAGTATTTGGGTCAGGATGAATATGTCTGTGACTGTGTTAATCAGTGATCCTTATCGTAGTGATTGCTTCCATCTGTTTATTTGTTTTTATGACACTGATAGTGGTATGTTTTTAGTTATTTAGCATGTCATTCAAGTATGTAGAATACAAAGTTCTTTGTGCTTTATAGTATCTATTCCTCCATCTTTCATGTTTTTAAATGTGCATTGTTTGTTGAGGTAACTATTAAAGTGTCAAGAGTGCTGTCAGGCACATCAAGAAATGCATGTTAACTTAAAAATCATATGAAGACTGCAATTGTTCCAGTTTTGTGATATAAATAATAGAAACTATTGCTTGTTTATGAGTTATTAACCCTATCATTTGCATTACAGACACAATGGTGTGCACTGGTTGTTGTGCAACTTTGGATCATATTGTCACATATCTGTTCAAGCAGTTAACACAAAAAGGTAAATATCTTGATTCAGGATTAATAGGTAGGCAACAGTGATATATGAGCATGGATGTTTATGGACTAAGTTGTTGTGTTCTGCAGATTTTTGCACGGTGTAAAAATAAATGTGCCACAGATATGTAAAGCCCACTCCACACTTTTATTACATACACATTAAAATATGTTGCACTATTAGTGATTTTTACCAACAAATTAGTTAACACACTAGAAGAATCTAAAGAAAATAGCAACCAAGCAACCACAATGGACAGAAATATGACTCAAGCCTTAGTGTACTGCATAAGCCTACCTTCCATTTAGGTCATATTTCATATCCATCCTGGCAAATGCTACAGGTATTAACCAGTCCCATTTCAAGTACTAGTTTTTGAAGGAAACATTCAGTTTATTAGATCTGAAAGACTACCCTTTACACAGGCTAAATAAAACATACACAGTTTCCATTCTGGACCAGCGCATTCAAATTCACATTGATGCTCCTCAAAAACTGTAGGAAGTCCAGAAGCCCTTAAGAAAAATTTCTGTGCAATTTAAGGCTATTTTTAATAGGGAACAGGCACATTTTGTTGTTGGATTTGTTTATGTTATTATTTTATTAAAATGAACTGGGAGCATGAAGAAGAGAAAAGTCAGTACACTGTGTGTTCTCATTTTCAAAATTTATGTCACACCGGGAGGAGAGAGGTTCAAACCTGTGTGAACTGTCCTGATTTAGATTTTCTGTGATTTCCCTAAATTGCTTAAGGCAAATGCATGATGGTTCCTTTGAAATGGTGTGACCAATTTCCTTCCCCATCCTTCCCTCATCCGAGCTTGTGCTCCGTCTCTAATGACCTAATTGTTGGCGAGATGTTAAACACTAAATCTCTTCCTCCTCTTGAAAATTTATTTCTGTAGAACAGGTAACAAAGCTTGATGACTGAAAGACTGTCCATACTGCAGTACTCAACCATTACCCTAATATATTTTGATCGTACCTCATTAAACATCGGTTGAATTCTTTCAGTATAAATCTTTCTGCCTACATAAATATTTAATTTCATTGACCAGGAGAACATTAAAGGAAACTTTTGTGTAATTTGTTGGGGCAGAATAAGCTTAGTGTGAAGTTGTAAAAAATAAATTTTCAGAACATGAGCTTAACTCTTAAAATAGTGAAAAATTAATAATTCATTTGTAAGATTTTGGATCTGTTAATTGTTAACATTCTGACAGCCCTAAGTTTCTTTTATGTATGTCTAAGGAACTTTTTGTTGTTATTGTTTTTAATTTATGTCAAATTGAGTTTTTTTAATCTTGCATCTCATAAAAGTTTTATGTAATTTTTGAACAATATCATTTCTTCAAAGTTACTTTTATTAATTTTTTTAACTTGACTTCATCGCTCAGTTGTACCTTTCTATTTCTCTGATCCTGGAAAAAGTAGCTATATATTTCATGTATCACTTTTTCTTTCTAGTGATATAACTCTGCAATACACTTTATTAGTTCTTTATATACACTTTTTATGTATAAAACAAAGGGAAGAAGACACGACGAGGTGTTCCAGCACCGAGTGACGTTTTCCTCCAAGTACTTGAGCTACACCCAGAAATTCTTCAGCAAATTCTCAGCACTGTACTCAATGTTATTATGTTTGAAGACTGTAGAAATCAGTGGTCTATGTCTCGACCTCTTTTAGGCCTCATTTTATTAAATGAAGAGGTAAGTTTGTGTTGTAGAATATGAATACTGACAAATATTTTTATTTTATCTATGGTACCATCTTTTATTGTGAGTTGAAAATAACCCTATCAAGAAAATGACTTTGTTTCATAATTGTTTTATAGCCACACATTGTTGAATTATTCTTTGACTTTAACCTACCAAATTATTCAGATTCAATGGTACAACAAAGATAACAAACATCTGGCTGAATCTTTCTTACATAGTATAATCTTTCATGATCGTACTCAGGAAGAGGCAAACAGAGAGAGAGTTACACAACATGGAAGTATGTGAAAATGAGTCAAACTTTACATCTGGGTAACAGCCTCTTCCTTGTGCTTAGTTTCTGACGACTTTGTGATCAGTGCGTCTTTATGATTTAGTCTTTGTTTCTTTTCTTCCCTTCACCATGCTGTGTCAGTCCCAGATGAATGTATTTTAATATACTGGAATATTATGGTAATTTCCATGACAATTGACTATGGCAATTGTCAGGTCAGCAATTCACTCAACTCTTTACACACTGCTTGTATTCAGAAGGATAATGTTTCAGATCCCCAATTGGCTATCCTGATTTAGATTCTGTGCTTTCATTAGAGAGCTGTCCTCCTTTCTTAAGGTAGATGCTAGAATATTCCTCTGAAAGGTCACATTCAATTTCCTTCCCTGTTATTTGCCTTGTGCCCAATCTCTAAAGATCTGGTTATTGACAGAATGTAAACCCTTTCTTTTTTCAAATCTTAAGTTAGTTAGTTAGTCATAATTTCTGTGGCTGATTTGTAAGATACGGAATTTTGAACAAAACTCTTCACATGATATTTAATATACTTCATATTTCAGTGTGCTTCCATGCTGATTATTAGTAGATGATTTATATAACAGTGAAAAAGTATGGGGTTAATAACAGAAATAAGTGTGTAATACATTCACACTACATAACATAAGAGTTTCTGGGGCAAAAGTAGTTAGCTACAATGAATTTTCTGACTTCCTTTCATATCTGTCAAACGTCCTATACTATTAAAAAAGAGGACTGATAATGTTCATTGTCTCATCTTTCATTGTAATTGTATTTTTTTTCTGAACTGTAATGTATTACTTGCAAAAAGTTTTTGCTTGAAATTGCATGTTTTCTGACTTCTGTTATAGTATTTCAATCAGCTGAGGGAAAATATAATAAGGAGTCAGCCACCAGACAAACAAGCTGCAATGGCACAATGGTTTGAAAATCTCATGGAAGGAATTGAGCGGAACTTGTTAACAAAAAACAGAGATAGGTAGGTCAATTAGTATTGATTTATTAATAAGAGTTATAAAAGGATGCTATTGTTCACTTTTGTGTACCTGTAGACTAGTGTATTTGCAGGTAGGACTGACTTAAACGCGGGTAAACATGATATAATCCCGTATCATGAAGTCTTTGTTTGAAAGCCCCAATGAATACTTTTTTTGCTGGTAGTGTGAGAGAGAGCTCTAAGAAATTGTGTCCTTCAGTGTAACATATCTCTGTCTCACGTAGTTCTCCAAACCCCCCCCCCCCCCAACCCCACCCAAAGCAAAGCAGCCTCCTTAATCTGTTAACATACGCATCGATTTGGTCTCTATCGACTGATGTAAGTTGCATGTGCAGTCTAACCTCACCACTTCAACATTTTTGCAGGGGACCATACAGCACTGTGTTTATCTAAGAACTAGTTGGGGACATGAGTTTGTGAAAAATATCTTACAGTGAAGATGAAGAAAATTCAGCTACTGCTGGGCCTTGCACGACTTCCTTTTCTGCATGGTTATTTCTGTCCACACAAGCTCCTTACCCAAGAACTTGAATTGCTTCTATTATTCTTGTTGTAGCATTTGACAAAAGTTATAACTCACTACAGTAGAAAAAGAGTACCAGTCAGTTTTGCAGTACATTTATTCTTGAAAATGAACAGTGTATCATTACTTCAATGAAGTGTCTGTAGAGATTTCAAAAGGCTGTGCTTTGTACTCTACCACCTGAAAATAATTTTGGGGTACAGAGGAGTAATTTCAGTGTATAATACTCTTACTGCAGTTTGACCTCATACATTGTTCACTGAAAACACTGAAAAGGGAATTCAGACAGCTTTGGTGGAATTCAGGATATACTCTCTAATTCAAGAGAAAGAGCTCCACAAATCAAGTAAGTCAATAACATGTTGGTCCACCTCTGTCCCTTATGCAAGCAGTGACTCAGCTTAGCATTGATTGACAGTCAGTTGGAGGGCCCTACCCGTAATGCCCTAAATGTTCTCTATTGGGGAGAGATCCGATGACCTTGCTGGCCAAGGTATAATTTTTAAGCCAAAAGACAAGAAGTAGAAATTCTCGCTTTGTGGGGGGGAGGGGGGGCGGCGGCATTATCTTGCTGAAATGTAAACCCAGGATGGATTGCCATGAAGGGCAAGAAACGTAAAATTTTGTCAGTGTACCACTGTACTGTAAGTTTGTCACAGGTGACAAACCAAAGGGGTCCTGCTATGAATAGAAATGACCCCAAACTGCAAGTCCTCGTTGTCAGACTGTTTGGTGGGCAACAGTCAGTTTGGTATAACACTGCTGTGTGGGGCGTCTCTAGACACATCTTCAATGATCATCAGGTCCCATTTCGAAGCAAGACTTATCAATGAAGACAATTCTACTCCAGTCAAGGAGATTCCAGGCCAAAGACATGTCTGGAGACACCACAGACATCAGAGGGTTAGCAACCTGACTGCCACCCACCATGCAACCCGACAACCACAAGTGATGGTGAGGGGTGCCATTTCTTTTCATAGCAGAACCCCTTTGTTATCATCTGGAGCACCCTTACAGCACAGTGGGATGTCAATAATATTCTGTGCCTCATTTTGCTGCCCTTCATGGCAAGCCATCCTGAGCATGCATTTCAGCAAGATAATGCCCATCTGCACATGGTGCGAGTTTCTACTGCTTGTCTTCATAGTTGACAAACCCTACCTTGGTCAGCAAGGTCACCTCCCCCACTTGAGCGAGATGGTGCAGTGGTTAGCTCACTGGACTTGCATTCAGGAGGACAGTGGTTCAAACCCATATGCAGCCATCCTGATTTAGGTTTTCCATGATTCCCTAAATCGCTTCAGGCAAATACTGGGATGGTTTCTTTGAAAGGGCACAGATGACTTCCTTCCCTAATCCGGTAGGACCGATGACCTCGCTGTTTGGTCCCCTCCCAGAGATCAACAAACCAACCAATCACTTCCCCAACAGCGAACAGTTGGATCATTATGAGTAGGGCCCTCCAATCATCTCAGAATTTTGACAATCTAATGTATCAGTTGGACAGAGTTTCACACAATATTACTCAGGAGGATATCCAACAACTATGCCAATCAGTGCCAAGTTGAGTAACCGCTTGCATAAGGACCAGAAGTGAACCAATGCATTACTGACTTGCTCAATATGTGAAACTCTCTCTCTTGAATAAATCATCCATTCTTTTAAATTGTAATCATTTGTTTGTCTATACATGTACTTTACATCTACTGATACCCTTTCTATTTGGATAATTTTTAAAGAAAGTGTATTATATCACCGGATGTTAATCTCGAGCTTGTCTGCATATGTAACTCTCACAACTTTGCAAGACAACATTAATCTGAAAAATCTTTGCTCTTTGAAGTGACACTTTAGACTCAAGGGCATATAGTGAATTGTCCTGTGGCATGTGACAGTGCAACTTTGAATGTTCTATTTAAGGCAGAATACAAATTGTTAAATGTTCATGAAAAGTTGTCGTCGTCACTTTGGGTTGTTGCTCTCAGAATGACAGTAACAGAACAACACATCTACATCTACACTCTGCAAACCACCATGAGGTGCATGGCAAAGGGTACATCCCACTGTACCAGTGATAGGGATCTTTCTGTTCCATTCACGTATGGAGCATAGGAAGAATGATTGTTTGCATACCTTGAGTAATTATTCTGATCTTTCCCTCATGATCCCTATGTGGGTGATACATAGTGAATTATAGTATATTCCTAGAGTCATTTAAATCCGGTTCTTGAAACTTCATTAATAGACTTTCTCGAGATGATTTACATCTGTCTTCAAGAGTGCCAGTTCAGGATTTCTGAACAATGAGAGCAAGTTGCCAGTCGTTGCACCACTTTGAAGTCTTATCAAGATCTGACTGAATATTTATGAAGTTTCTTACTATTAATATTGTCTGCAAGGTCGTTAATATACACTGAAGAGCCAAAGAATCTGGTACACCTGACTAATATTGTGTAGGCCCCCCGAACACGCAGAAGTGCCACAACATTACGTGGCATGGACTCGACTAATGTCTGAAATAGTGCTGGAGGGAATTGACACCTGGAATCCTGCAGGGCTGTCCATAAATCCATAAGAATATGAGGAAATGGAGATCCCTCCTGAACAGCACGTTGCAAGGCATCCCAAATATGCTCAGTAATATTTATGTTTGGAGAGTTTGGTGGCCAGTGTAAGTGCTTAAACTTGGAAGAGTGTTCCTGGAACCACTCTGTAGTAATTCTGGACGTGTGGGGTGTCACATTGTCTTGCTGGAATTGCTCAATTCTTTTGGAATTTTCAATGGACATGAATGGATGCAGGTGACCACAAAGGATGATTATGTACATGTCACCTGTCAGAGCTGTATTTAGACATATTGGGGGTCTCATATCACTCCAACTGAGCATGCCTCACGCCATTACAGATCTACCACCAGCTTGACTAGTGCCTGCTGACATGCAGGGTCCATGGATTCATGAGGTTGTATCCATACCTGTACACGTCCATCCGCTCGATACAATTTGAAATGAGACTCATCTGAGCAGGCAACATGTTTTCAGTCATCAAGAATCCAGTGTTGGTGTTGATGAGCCCAGGTAAGATGTAAAGCTGTGTGTCGTGCAGTCATCAAGGGTACACAAGTGGGCATTCGGCTCCGAAAGCCCATATTGATGATGTTTCGTTGAATGGTTTCCTTGCTGACACTTGTTGATGGCCCAGCATTGAAATCTGCAGCAATTTGTAGAAGGGTTGCACTTCTGTCAGATTGAATAAATCTCTTTAGTCGTCGTTGGACCCATTCTTGCAGGATGTTTCTCTGGTGGCAGAAGTGTTGGAGATTTGGTGTTTTACCAGATTCCTCATATTCACGGTACACTTGTAAATGGTCATGCGGGAAAATCCCCACTTCATCACTATCTCTAAGTTGCTGTGTCCCACCGCTCATGCACCGACGACAACGCCAGGTTCAGACTCACTTAAATATTGATAACCTGACATTGTAGTAGCAGTAACCAATGTAAAACTGCGCCAGACACTTGTTGTCTTATATAGGAATTGCCGATCGTAGCACCAATTCTGCCTGTTTACCTATATCTGTATTTTGAATATGCAAGCCTATATCAGTCTCTTTGGCACTTCAGTGTGCAACGTGAACAGCAAGGGTCCCAACACACAAGTCTGACAAAGTATATTTCTGTGGATCCTGACCCGGATTGAATCTGCCTGAAAGATTACTTCGAGGGCTGGGGAACCTCCCAAACATGGATGCAGTTTCTATGCTATTTCCCACATCTCACTAGGTAAATATATTATGACATTTTTGGATATCCTCTGTGATAACCAACATGAGTTCCGAAAACCGCTTGCTCTGTTGATCCATGAGACAGAAAAAGCTGTAGCTATACCACATTTACCCATGTATAAGATGACCCTGATTATAAAACGACCCATATTTTCTAGAAGCTTCTTGAGAAAAAAATTTATTTTTAACATATTCTGACTCATCAAAATTTTAAACTGTATTGTTGATGTAAACTATCTGCCTAAAAAGTTAACATTATACCTATTTCGATAATGCAAGGAGAAATAAAATAAATGAAAATAAATAGTTTACATTAATTTATGGAGAATTTCATTTTCTACATTTTCGCCTTATTGGCCCTATCTGCTATGGTATTACTATCTTCATCCTAACAGCAGAACTGTGAAATTTATATCTTGTGTTATCACGAATATTTGAATGTTTCTCCTGAATATGTTGCGATTTCAGAGATTGTGGTTACCATGGCACCTGAGAATACTGCTGTTTTTATATGAATACATATCAGATGACACTTCTATACTGACATGAGAATGTTAAAATGTCTCCTGTTTCTAAACACATCATCTGCCAACTGCTCTTTCATTGACTGCATAGAACCAGCAGCTGAAACACCACCTTTCATTTCTGTCCTACACCACGGTGCGCATCGACAACACTGCAGCACAAAACAGATAAGTACATCACTGGCCCCAATCTATAGTTTTATCATCTCCTGCAGAAATGAGTACTATTGTTATGCAGCTGTCCCATTTTAAAGTCATTGTAATTCCAGTTACAAATAAATTCAGGCTAACTGCAGTTCAAATGTGGTAGATGTTCCTGAAAAGCTAAAGTACTCTGTATAGATTTCCATGGTTGGCAATACGACATAATTTGCTGCTCACTCACTCATCTAGCTCTCATCCAAGCTGGTACCACTGTTCCCACTCCAGACCTTCCATAGTGCTGTGCTTGAGCAACTGTCAAGACACAAACTGCAATATCTTCTAGATGCATTTCATATTTAACAACAGTAACTAATACATAAATAAAAGATTGTAATCATATTCCATCCGATTCTCAAACTTTCGCTCGTGACCTACCGATGTCTGTTGGTGCTATCTCTATGAAAGATCTTGCCGCTGTAATTTATTCTAGCAACAACAGTTACAGCTTAATGTGATTTGTTTTGTTTGTTGTCTGGATTAATCATCCTCCTTGTTTTATCTGAGTGTCACCATTATGTTCTAAAGCTGGTAACTTTTTATCCGGTGTTCTAAGAAGTGAACAGTGACCAGATTTCTCATTCACAACCCACTTAGTAAATCATTACAGTCTCTCATAATCAAATAAAATATTGATCAGGGTTCAGGGTCAAGTACTGTTTTTTGAAGGACAACATTTTCACTTTCGAATATTACCTTTACTCAAAAAGCTGCATTACTGTAATATTTGTTTATCCATACATATATAAGAACTTTTATTGCAGATATTATCAGATACAACAATAGTTTGTAAAATGATAGAATTTAGTGCTTTTTTGTCCTGTTTGTCACAAGATTGCCAAATTTTAAGCAGAAAAATAGACTGCTGTAGTGGCTGCATCATAGTCTCTCATGTATCCCTTGCACTAGTGCTGCATAATTCAAAAGTCACATGATTGTTTGAGCAACATTGATACTATATTGAGAGTTTTGGCATATAGGGAAATCATGAGCGTGTTCGACAGCAAGTATTTTTTTCCCAGCATCAACCTTCCAAAATCTTCAAAATAAATCTGCATGTCACCTCAATAGTCAAAGCTGTATTCTATTAAACAAAGTAACAGTGTTAGCCTCAGCAGGAATAGGTTGATCTTTGAACATAAGATGACCCTGTGTTTTTCTGATGACGAATTTGGGGAAAGAACTTCATCTTATAATCTGGTGAATACAGTAGCTGTGTAGGAAGGTACCATGTTCCTTGACTTCCGAAAGGCACAAAATGAACAAAATACAAGTTTGTGGCGTATCAGACCATCTGTGTGACTGGATTGAAGAGTTTTGTAGCAAACCGAACACAGCATGTCATTCTGAATAGAGAGAAGTCTTCAAGTAACTTCAGGTGTGTCCAAGGGGAGTGTTATAGGACCATTACTTTTTTACAATATACTGGATGTTTGTTTCAACTTTAGACAACTAAATATCTCTAAACCAACGCATCATATGGAGGAAAAAAAATTCTAGGTGAAAAGTTCATATTAGGAAAGGGGGTTTCTGCCTTTGCTACAACTGGCCATCTAACTGCCCCTCCTGTGTGGGCAAGGTCAGCATCATATTTTGTGATGGGAAAGCCCCCTCCCCCTCCCATTTTATTGCATATGTGAGTTCTGTGCAAAAAAAAAAAAAAATACATACAGTTTACTCAAGCAGTTGTTCCCCATTCACAGTAGATGGCACTATATCAACTATCAGGTGTATTATTCCATGCCGTAACTCTTGCACTAGTCACTATGCAATATCAGCGGAATATGAATGACGACATTTAAATATCTGAGCTTAACATTGCAAAGCAATACAAAATGGAATGAACATTTGAGGATTATGGTAGTGAAGGCAAATGGTCAATTTTGCTTTATTGGGGGAATTCTAGAAAAGGTTGGTCCATCTGTAAAGGAGATCGCATATGGGACACTAGTGCAATTTATTCTCGAGTATTGCTCAAGTGTTTGGATCCGTACCAGGTCTGATTAAAGGAAGACATCAAAACAATTCAGAAGCAAGTTTCTAGATTTGTTGCTGGCTGGTTCGAACAACACACAAGTGTTATGCACACACTTCAGTAACTCAAATGGGAATCCCTGGATGGAAGACGACATTCTTTTCAAGGAACACTATCAAGAAAATTTCCAGGATTTGAAGCTGATTACAGAACAGTTTTACTACCTCCGACATACGTTACGCGTAAGGATCACAGAGGTAAGATACAAGAAGTTAGGGCTCATATGGAGGCATGTAAGGAGTTGTTTTTCTCTTTCTCTGTTTGTGAATGGAACAGGAATGAAAATGAAAAGTAGTGGTACTGGGTACCCTCCGTCAAACACTGTACGGTAGACTGCAGATTATCTTTGTGGATGTAGATCTGTTACAAGAATAATGTAAAATGTCCATGACATGATGTGACCAGTGTATCTGCCATGGATACTCACCAAAATCAAACACCCCAACGGTGAGAAGCAATGGGACTCACCGAAATCCAGCACCCCAATTGTGAGAGGTAATATCGTTTTCGTGGATCATGCTAAATATAGTTTCCAATGAGACATTGAAACAGCTTTGTTGTACTGTATAATCAAATTTGTGACTCTAAAATAAGTTTTGAACATAAATTGAACTATTAGAACACAAAGTCTTACATATACGTCACAAATGAAATGTAGAATCAAATGTGTCTGTTCTTAACTGCAGGAACAGATGCACTTGTTGTTTGTTGATCACAGTGCCATCTGCCGTGAATGGAAAACAATAGGTTTAATAAACAATAGATATTTTTTGTGTAGAATCCAAATATGCAGTAAAAATGGTGTTCCTATATGAAGTTGAGCGGTTAGGAGCTGGCCAGTTATAACACAGACAGATGTCCCCTGTACTAATATTAACTTTTCAACTAGAACTGTTTTGTTTTCATGATGCGTCATTTCCGAAATATTCAGTTGTCTCGTATTAAAACAAATGCTGTGAATATGAATGACTTTGTAGATATTATCGGAAGCTCTGTGAGGCTTTTCGCGGATGATACTGTTGTATGCAGAGAAATCGTGATGCTAGAAAATTGTAATGAAATGAAGGAACACATGCAGGGGATTGAAGCTTGGTGCAGGGAGTTGCAACTGAACCTCAACATAAACAAATGTAACATATTAACATATTGTGAATTCAGTGACACAAAGACTGTTTATTGTATGGTGATAAAATTTCAGAACAGTCACTCAAAGTGCTCACGTCAATAAAATATCTTGGACTGTGCATACTGAGTGTTTTTGAAGTGGAACAACCACGTAAAATTAGTCGGACTCGTGCAGATGCCAGACTGAGGTTTATTGGAAGAATCCTCAGGAAGAAATGTAGTCCATCAACAAAGAAAGTAGCCTACAAAGGGACTGACGATCATGTTTAGGCTAAGCTCCGAAAACTTTCCTTACTGGGTGATGTGTAATCATTGTTTAGTTATCGAAAATTAGGTACTCATCCTTCCCTCTCCTCTCACCCCCTACGCACACACACATACACACACAACTTTGGTATCACACCTCAACAGAATATGTAGAACAATAGTGATACTAGGTTAAGATTGTATTAATTGAAAATTAATCAGTAAATTTGCTAAAAACAGTTAATATTATTTTCACAAAAATAACATTTATTTCTGAACATAATCTCCATATGACTTCATTTGGCTGAGCAAAGTTCCAGGTTCTTTATTCCTGGGGGGCGGGGGGGGGGGGGGGGGGGGGGGGGATTTGATTTCCAACTTTATGTAATACTCATTTGCGGATAATTTTTCTGATAAATTAAACATAAGTTACTTATTGATGTGTCATAAGAACAAAGTCCGCAGCACGTAAAATCGTGAAAAAATGGAATGGGTATTAGATGTATGGAACAGCTGAAGAATAGGCCTTAACATAGAGCTTAAATAAAACAATTACCCTTTTAATCCTAGTAATGGTAACAAATTTTTTGTAACATGTAGTATGAAAGGGAGGGGAAATTAAAAGACAAATTTTGTTAATTGTTGTTAACTTTTAATAACAAGATCCTTCCTAAATTCACACTGATGTGTAAGTAGGATCCAGAACCCACAAATAACTTTCAGCGTGATTTTAGCAACACCAACACATTGTTTCTAATGTGTACACAGAGGGAAGAAGTACTTTACGCAAAAACTTTTAAAATATACTAGTTTCAAAATGTTGTGACTTTCATTCACAATGCGATTTTTAAAGATATAGAGATGTGTAAGAAGGGTCCTGAACTTTAGGATATAAATATGACATTTGTTGTGAAAACTAATTTTTACTACTATGACTTAAATTTGTGGGTCGCATTGTACTGAAAAATTTAAAACAGTTATGTGAGTGTTGAACTGTGCTACTTAACACAGAACTGCAATTTGCAAGCTCATACTTCAACTAATAACTGAAGTACTGAAGGCAGGCTGCACCATTCAAGCATCATTCACTTTTCCAGGCAGGTACTAGTCATATATTACAAGTACTGATTTAAAAACTTTATCAATTCTAGTTCTTTGATTTTCTGTTTCTGAAATTCTCTTGGGCAGCTATGATCATCATTTAAAACCATGTTTATCTTACTGAGAATAAAACAGCAATGCCAGAACTTGAAACACTCATACTTTAACAGGAATCTTGTGAAAAGTTTATACTGGGATTTAAATGTTTGGTAAGAAACCTCCTTAATTACATAGTACAGGAAAGTTATTTATCAGAAGTTTTCTGTTGAACATAATAAGCAATGGAGTCATGTTCTGATAAAATGGATCAGACAGTTAGGAGTCCATGAACTATGGACCTTGCTGTTGGTGGGGAGGCTTGCGTGCCATAGCAATACAGGTAGCCGTACCATACGTTCAACCACAACGGAGGAGTATCTGTTGAGAGGCCAGACAAACATGTGGTTCCTGAAGAGGGGCAGCAGCCTTTTCAGTAGTTGCAGGGGCTGAGCTGGCCTTGTAACATTAACCAAAACGGCCTTGCTTTGCTGGTAATGCAAACAGCTGAAAGCAAGGGGAAACTACAGCCATAATTTTTCTCGAGGGCATGCAGCTTTACTGTATGGTTAAATGATGATGGCGTCCTCTTGGATAAAATATTCTGGAGGTAAAGTAGTCCCCCATTCAGATATCTGGGCAGGGACTACTCAGGAGGAAAAAAAAACTGGCATTCTGCAGATCGGAGTGTGTAATAATGTCAGATCCCTTAAACGGGCAGGTAGGTTAGAAAATTTAAAAAGGGGAATGGATAGGTTGAAGTTAGATATAGTGGGAATTAGTGAAGTTCGATGGCAGGAGGAACAAGACTTCTGGTCAGGTGAATATGGGATTATAAACACAAAATCAAATAGGGTAATGCAGGAGTACGTTTAATAATGAACAAAAACAATAGGAGCGCAAGTAAGCTACTACAAACAGCATAGTGAATGCATTATTGTAGCCAAGTTAGACAGGAAGCCCAAGCCTACCACAGTAGTACAAGTTTATATGCCGACTAGCTCCGCAGATGTTGAGATGGAAGAAATGTATGATGAGGTAAGAGAAATTACTCAGTAGTGAAGGGAGATGAAAATTTAGTAGTCATGGGGGAATGGAATTTGATAGTAGGAAAAGGAAGAGAATGAAAAGTAATAGGTGAAATGGAATAGCACTAAGGAATGAAAGAGGAAGCCACCTGGTAAAATTTTGCATGGAGCATAACTTAATCATAGGTAACAATTGCTTTAAGGATCGTGAAAGAAGGTTGTATATGTGGAAGAGGGGACACTGGAAGGTTTCAGATAGATTATATAATGGTAAGCCAGAGATTTAGAAACCAGGTTTTAAATTGTAAGACATTTCCAGGGGCAGATGTGGACTATGACTGCAATCTATGGGTTATGAACTGTAGATTAAACCTGAAGAAACTGCAAAAAGGTAAGAATTTAAGGAGATAGGACCTGGATAAACTGATGGAACCAGAGGTTGAAGAGTGTTTCAGAGAGCATTAGGGAATGATAGACTAGAACAGGGGTAAGAAATACAGTAGAAGAGAAATGGGTAGCTTTGAGAGATGAAATAGGGAAGGCAGCAGAGGATAAAGTAGGTGAAAAGATGAGGGCTAGTAGAAATCCTTGGGTAACAGAAGAGATTTTAAATTTAATTGATGAAAGGAGAAAATATAAAAATGCAGTAAATGAAGCAGGCAAAAATGAATACAAACATCTCAAAAATGAGATTGACAGGAAGTGCAAAATGGCTAAGCAGAGATGGCTAGAGGACAAATGTAAGGATGTAGAGGCATAGATCACTAGGGGTAAGATAAATACTGCCTACAGAAAAATTAGAGAGACCTTTACAGAAAATAGAACCACTTGTATGAATATCAAGTGCTCAGTTGGAAAACCAGTTCTAAGCAAAGAAGGGAAAGCAAGAAGGTGGAAGGAGTGTATAGAGGGTCTACACAAGGACGATGTGCTTGAGGGCAATATTATGGAAATGGAAGAGGATGTAGGTGAAGATGAAATGGGAGATACGATACTGATGAAATGGGAGATATGATACTGTGTAAAGAATTTGACAGAGCATTGAAAGACATTAGTTGAAACAAGGGCCAGGGAGTAGACAACATTCCATTAGAGCTACTGATAGCCTGGGGAGAGCCAGCCATGATAAAGCTCTACCATCTGGTGAACAAGATGTATGAGACAGGTGAAATACCCTCAGAGTTCAAGAAGGATATAATAATTCCAATACCAAAGAAAGCAGGTGCTGACAGGTGTGAAAATTAGTGAACTATCAGTTTTATAAGTCACAGTTGCAAAATACTAACACAAATTCTTTACATACGAATGGAAATACTGGTAGAAGCTGACCTCGGGGAAGATCAATTTGGATTCTGTAGAAATGTTGGAACACGTGAGGCAATACTGACCCTATGACTTATGTTAGAAGCTAGGTTAAGGAAAGGCAAACCTATGTTTCTAGCATCTGTAGACTTAGAGAAAACTTTTGACAATATTGACTGGAATAATCTCTTTCAAATTCTGAAGGTGGCAGGGGTAAAATACAGGGACCGAAAGGCTATTACAATTTGTACAGAAACCAGGTGACAGTCGTAAGAGTCGAGGGTCATGATGGGGAAGCAGTTGTTGGGAAGGGAGTGAGACAGGGTTGTAGCTTATCCCTGATGTTATTCAATCTACACTCCTGGAAATGGAAAAAAGAACACATTGACACCGGTGTGTCAGACCCACCATACTTGCTCCGGACACTGCGAGAGGGCTGTACAAGCAATGATCACACGCACGGCACAGCGGACACACCAGGAACCGCGGTGTTGGCCGTCGAATGGCGCTAGCTGCGCAGCATTTGTGCACCGCCGCCGTCAGTGTCAGCCAGTTTGCCGTGGCATACGGAGCTCCATCGCAGTCTTTAACACTGGTAGCATGCCGCGACAGCGTGGACGTGAACCGTATGTGCAGTTGACGGACTTTGAGCGAGGGCGTATAGTGGGCATGCGGGAGGCCGGGTGGACGTACCGCCGAATTGCTCAACACGTGGGGCGTGAGGTCTCCACAGTACATCGATGTTGTCGCCAGTGGTCGGCGGAAGGTGCACGTGCCCGTCGACCTGGGACCGGACCGCAGCGACGCACGGATGCACGCCAAGACCGTAGGATCCTACGCAGTGCCGTAGGGGACCGCACCGCCACTTCCCAGCAAATTAGGGACACTGTTGCTCCTGGGGTATCGGCGAGGACCATTCGCAACCGTCTCCATGAAGCTGGGCTACGGTCCCGCACACCGTTAGGCCGTCTTCCGCTCACGCCCCAACATCGTGCAGCCCACCTCCAGTGGTGTCGCGACAGGCGTGAATGGAGGGACGAATGGAGACGTGTCGTCTTCAGCGATGAGAGTCGCTTCTGCCTTGGTGCCAATGATGGTCGTATGCGTGTTTGGCGCCGTGCAGGTGAGCGCCACAATCAGGACTGCATACGACCGAGGCACACAGGGCCAACACCCGGCATCATGGTGTGGGGAGCGATCTCCTACACTGGCCGTACACCACTGGTGATCGTCGAGGGGACACTGAATAGTGCACGGTACATCCAAACCGTCATCGAACCCATCGTTCTACCATTCCTAGACCGGCAAGGGAACTTGCTGTTCCAACAGGACAATGCACGTCCGCATGTATCCCGTGCCACCCAACATGCTCTAGAAGGTGTAAGTCAACTACCCTGGCCAGCAAGATCTCCGGATCTGTCCCCCATTGAGCATGTTTCGGACTGGATGAAGCCTCGTCTCACGCGGTCTGCACGTCCAGCACGAACGCTGGTCCAACTGAGGCGCCAGGTGGAAATTGCATGGCAAGCCGTTCCACAGGACTACATCCAGCATCTCTACGATCGTCTCCATGGGAGAATAGCAGCCTGCATTGCTGCGAAAGGTGGATATACACTGTACTAGTGCCGACATTGTGCATGCTCTGTTGCCTGTGTCTATGTGCCTGTGGTTCTGTCAGTGTGATCATGTGATGTATCTGACCCCAGGAATGTGTCAATAAAGTTTCCCCTTCCTGGGACAATGAATTCACGGTGTTCTTATTTCAATTTCCAGGAGTGTATATATTGAGCAAGCAGTAAAGGAAACAAAAGAGAGATTTAGAGTAGGAATTAAAATCCATGGAGAAGAAATAAAAACTTTGAGGTTTTCCGATGACATTGTAATTCTGTCAGGGACAGCCAATTACCTGGAAGAGTATGGAACGGAATGGACAGTGTTTTGAAAGCTGGATATAAGATGAACATCAACAAAAGCAAAACGAGAATAATGGAATGTAGTTGAATTAAATCGGATGATGCTGCGGGAATTAGATTTGGAAATGAGACACTTAAAGTAGTACATGAGTTTTGCTATTTGGGGAGCAAAATAACTGAGGGTGGTTGAAGTAGTGATGATATAAAATGTAGACTGGCAATGGCAAGGAAAGCGTTTCTCGAGAAGAGAAGTTTGTTAACATCAAGTATAGATTTAAGTGTCAGGAAGTCTTTTCTGAAAGTATTTGTGTGGAGTGTAGCCATGTATGGAAGTGAAACATCGACAATAAGTATTTTAGACAAGAAGAGAAAAGAAGCTTTTGAAATGTGGTGCTACAGAAGAATGCTGAAGATTAGATGGGTAGAGCACATAACTAATGAGGAGGTACTGATGAGGGAACCTCCCCATCGCACCCCCCCCCCCCCCCCCCTCAGATTTAGTTATAAGTTGGCACAGTGCATAGGCCTTGAAAAACTGAACAAAGATCAATCGAGAAAACAGGAAGAAGTTGTGTGGAACCGTGATAAAAATTAGTAAGATATACAAACTGAGTAGTCCATGTGCAAGATAGGCAACATCAAGGAGAATGTGAGCTCAGGAGCGCCATGGTCCCGTGGTTAGCATGAGTAACTGCAACTGCAGATCTACAGGTCCTTGGTTCAAGTTTTCCCTCGACTGAAAATTTTACTTTCTTTATTTTCGCAAAGTTATGATCTGTCCGTTCGTTCATTGACATCTCTGTTCACTGCAATAAGTTTAGTGTCTGTGTTTTGCTACCGCACCGCAAAACCGTGCGATTAGTAGACGAAAGGACGTGCCTCTTCAATGGAAACCGAAAACATTTGATCGCAAGGTCATAGGTCAACCGATTCTCCCACAGGAAAACACGTCTGATATATTCTATATTGCACTGGTGACGGCATGTGCGTCACATGACAGGAATATGTTGTCAACCCACCTAACTTGTACACTTGGCGAATGGGTAAAAAGATTCTTCTACCTTGCCCGATTTAGGTTTTCTTGTGGATGTGATAATCACTCCCAAGAAAGTGATGAAAACATAAGAGTTTGTCATATAAACTGAAAATAAAAAATTAAATTTTTCACTCGAGGGAAGACTTGAACGTAGGACCTCTCGTTCCTTAGCTGCTCTCGCTAACCACGGGACCTCGGCGCTCCTTGGCTGACGGTCTTCTTGATGTTGCCTATCTTGGCATGGACTACTCAGTTTGTATATTTTACTAATTTTTTTCATAGTTCCACACAACTTCTTCCTGTTTTCTCGATTGATCTGTATTCAGTTTTTCAAGGCCTATCCACTGTGCCAACTTATAACTAAATCTGAGGGGGGTGCGATGGGGAGGTTCCCTTGTGAGTAGAAATGGGGAGAAGAGGAATTTGTGGCACAACTTGACTAGAAGAAGGGATCAGTTTGAAGGACATGTTCTGAGGCATCAAGGGATCACCAACTTAGTACTGGAGGGCAGCGTGGAGGGAAAAATCGTAGATGGAGACCAGTAGATGAATACACTAAGCAGATCCAGAAGGATGTAGGTTGCAGTAGGTACTTGGAGATGAAGAAGCTTGCACAGGATAGAGTAGCATGAAGAGCTGCATCAAACCAGTCTCTGGACTGAAGACAACAACACAAACACAGGGTTAGGAATCTTGACTATTTTTAAATAAGGAAAGGTTTCCACAAGGCTAGTGCAAATTATGAGAACATTTACGTGACACAAGAACTGAGTAGATACAATCTTTACCCTTGACCACATGAATAACAAAAATACTTGGATGTTATAATTAAAATTCCACTACTTGAGACAGTGTAGACAGAAACCTGTGTACCAAAGGGGTACTCAACTTTATGGGAATGCTGTCCTGACTGTGCTGCAGGATTTGTGTTCTGATAGTGTTAGTGTCATGAGTTACTGTTAGTTTCGGTACTGGTATGGCAACGTAAGGTTGAAACATATGCATCAGTGTGCATTGCAGGTGCAGACATAGTGTGTCCAGCGAACCTTGAAATCTTGCAAAATCCAGGAATTTTCAAAATCAGAAAAACATGTAAAAACCAACAGATTTTATTTAAAAACATTGATTTTTTTAAAAAATTTCTGTGCCACACCAATATTGAAGTAGTATCAGTTTAAACCATATGTGGTATTTCAAATAGCATTCAAATATTCAAATGAGAATATACACATTATATACTCAATACTCGTTAGTGATCCAATATTTACCCAATAATCTGTACCTGTTTTATACTCGCTGAGATGTTGTGTGAGGCTGGTGTCCAAGGAAGCTAATTGGTGCTACCATGTGAGAGGTGGGGAGAGACAGGAGGTTTCATTACTTCGCAGTCTGGCTTAAAATACAGATCAGCTACTATGGTAAAAATATACACATGTAAAACTTTTTGTAAAAGCGTTTATAGAGACGTTCATAGTCAGTTTAGTGCAGTGTCCAAAATTACATTAAGCCTGTTGTAGCCCTTTCAACTACACTCCTGGAAATTGAAATAAGAACACCGTGAATTCATTGTCCCAGGAAGGGGAAACTTTATTGACACATTCCTGGGGTCAGATACATCACATGATCACACTGACAGAACCACAGGCACATAGACACAGGCAACAGAGCATGCACAATGTCGGCACTAGTACAGTGTATATCCACCTTTCGCAGCAATGCAGGCTGCTATTCTCCCATGGAGACGATCGTAGAGATGCTGGATGTAGTCCTGTGGAACGGCTTGCCATGCCATTTCCACCTGGCGCCTCAGTTGGACTAGTGTTCGTGCTGAACGTGCAGACCGTGTGAGACGACGCTTCATCCAGTCCCAAACATGCTCAATGGGGGACAGATCCGGAGATCTTGCTGGCCAGGGTAGTTGACTTACACCTTCTAGAGCACGTTGGGTGGCACGGGATACATGCGGACGTGCATTGTCCTGTCTGAACAGCAAGTTCCCTTGCCGGTCTAGGAATGGTAGAACGATGGGTTCGATGACGGTTTGGATGTACCGTGCACTATTCAGTGTCCCCTCGACGACCACCAGTGGTGTACGGCCAGCGTAGGAGATCGCTCCCCACACCATGATGCCAGGTGTTGGCCCTGTGTGCCTCGGTCATATGCAGTCCTGATTGTGGCGCTCACCTGCACGGCGCCAAACACGCATACGACCATCATTGGCACCAAGGCAGAAGCGACTCTCATCGCTGAAGACGACACGTCTCCATTCGTCCCTCCATTCACGCCTGTCGCGACACCACTGGAGGCGGGCTGCACGATGTTGGGGCGTGAGCGGAAGACGGCCTAACGGTGTGCGGGACCGTAGCCCAGCTTCATGGAGACGGTTGCGAATGGTCCTCGCCGATACCCCAGGAGCAACAGTGTCCCTAATTTGCTGGGAAGTGGCAGTGCGGTCCCCTACGGCACTGCGTAGGATCCTACGGTCTTGGCGTGCATCCGTGCGTCGCTGCGGTCCGGTCCCAGGTCGACGGGCACGTGCACCTTCCGCCGACCACTGGCGACAACATCGATGTACTGTGGAGACCTCACGCCCCACGTGTTGAGCAATTCGGCGGTACGTCCACCCGGCCTCCCACATGCCCACTATACGCCCTCGCTCAAAGTCCGTCAACTGCACATACGGTTCACGTCCACGCTGTCGCGGCATGCTACCAGTGTTTAAAAAGACTGCGATGGAGCTCCGTATGCCACGGCAAACTGGCTGACACTGACGGCGGCGGTGCACAAATGCTGCGCAGCTAGCGCCATTCGACGGCCAACACCGCGGTTCCTGGTGTGTCCGCTGTGCCATGCGTGTGATCATTGCTTGTACAGCCCTCTCGCACTGTCTGGAGCAAGTATGGTGGGTCTGACACACCGGTGTCAATGTGTTCTTTTTTCCATTTCCAGGAGTGTATTAACAGTCAAAAACAAGACATCATAGTCATGAAGAGTAATGACTTGTACTAATACGCGTTGAACAGATGTATGGGGCTGAATGACTGCTCAGTGGTGGCAGACTGACATAATATCATGCATACAAGATTAATCTCAATAGTAGACACAAAAAAACCTCAGTTGCATTCTTAAAATTCTTTTTTCTGTTTTTTGATGGAAGTGGAAATTTCATATTAACTTTGAGGAATATTATAAACTACTTTCAGTCTTGAGTAGTTTATTAATTTGTGAATGTGTGTTATTTATTAGCTAATATAGATATAGGAGGTCCAGTATGAAACAAAGTAATATGTTCAAAGCCACAGAACGATTCATGGAATCAGTCTACAGTGCAGTCATATGCACTATCAGATGACATTACACGTGCTGAAATTGTGTGGGGTTTGCACACCATTGGGAGTCATTTGTCCATTCGGAGCTCAGCAGGCTGTGTAGCTCTGTTCCCTTTGTTATTTCCGCCAGTCAGATTGCAAAGAAAATGCATTGCAAAAATCAAAACTGTGTTACAGCACTGGACACTGATTGGCATCATACACGAGATGTAAAATTGCTGACCTTATTGACAAATGTGAAATGATCATACTCATATTTGATGAAAGTATGAATACTGTTCCTCGAAAAACCCAGATATCCATCTGGGTTTCATGTACGATTTTGGGACTGTGATAAATCGTTAATAACACATAACTTGGCTTCTGTTTTTCTGAAACATACAAGGGCAAATTATTTACTTGAAAGTGTAAAAAGATCGTTGAATTTGGAAAAAATTAAAATAAAAAAAGTTGCTGTTATCAATGGATGGACCAAATGTGAATTTAAAACTTTTGAATTACATTAACAAGGAACTAAAAGAACCCTTCGATTGTCTTCAACTGCTACCAATTGGTGCCTGCAGTTTGCATGTATTATGTGGCATATCCAAAACTAATTGGGAATTGTCATTTTTTAGAACACTTTATTAATTATGTAATGATTTATTTGCATGAAGATCACAATACACTGTGACAATCAGATCTCCATCTTTTCCTGTCATTTTGTAGAACTAGATAGGCTGCTAAAGCTGTAGAATTTCTTGAATACGTTTGAACTTGCGTTATTGAGATAAATAAATCGAAAACTATTCCTCAGTTATCAAGTTTCGAATTTGTTTTTGAAACCGTCAATGATAAATTGCTAGCTCCAAAATTGACATTCTTCAATTCAACAGCACACTTGTCGGAACCATTTTTACTCGATTTTCAGAGAGATGACCCAATGGCTCAATGTCTGTATGATGTACTACATAATCTTGTGAACATTTTGATGCAGCAAGTTGTGAAACTAGACACCTAAAAAAAGAGCAAAAACTCATCTTTGATGAAAATCGACTTAGGGGATATAAAGAATGATATTGCAGCAAGACAGTTAAATCTGAATTTTTGCTACAAGAAGTGCGCTTAAAATAAGAATGTGTCTGAAGAGGAGATATTGTTGCTGAAGGAAAACATGCGGTTATGCATTATTTGCATAGTTGAGAAGTTGCGAGATACACTCCTGGAAATGGAAAAAAGAACACATTGACACCGGTGTGTCAGACCCACCATACTTGCTCCGGACACTGCGAGAGGGCTGTACAAGCAATGATCACACGCACGGCACAGCGGACACACCAGGAACCGCGGTGTTGGCCGTCGAATGGCGCTAGCTGCGCAGCATTTGTGCACCGCCGCCGTCAGTGTCAGCCAGTTTGCCGTGGCATACGGTGCTCCATCGCAGTCTTTAACACTGGTAGCATGCCGCGACAGCGTGGACGTGAACCGTATGTGCAGTTGACGGACTTTGAGCGAGGGCGTATAGTGGGCATGCGGGAGGCCGGGTGGACGTACCGCCGAATTGCTCAACACGTGGGGCGTGAGGTCTCCACAGTACATCGATGTTGTCGCCAGTGGTCGGCGGAAGGTGCACGTGCCCGTCGACCTGGGACCGGACCGCAGCGACGCACGGATGCACGCCAAGACCGTAGGATCCTACGCAGTGCCGTAGGGGACCGCACCGCCACTTCCCAGCAAATTAGGGACACTGTTGCTCCTGGGGTATCGGCGAGGACCGTTCGCAACCGTCTCCATGAAGCTGGGCTACGGTCCCGCACACCGTTAGGCCGTCTTCCGCTCACGCCCCAACATCGTGCAGCCCACCTCCAGTGGTGTCGCGACAGGCGTGAATGGAGGGACGAATGGAGACGTGTCGTCTTCAGCGATGAGAGTCGCTTCTGCCTTGGTGCCAATGATGGTCGTATGCGTGTTTGGCGCCGTGCAGGTGAGCGCCACAATCAGGACTGCATACGACCGAGGCACACAGGGCCAACACCCGGCATCATGGTGTGGGGAGCGATCTCCTACACTGGCCGTACACCACTGGTGATCGTCGAGGGGACACTGAATAGTGCACGGTACATCCAAACCGTCATCGAACCCATCGTTCTACCATTCCTAGACCGGCAAGGGAACTTGCTGTTCCAACAGGACAATGCACGTCCGCATGTATCCCGTCCCACCCAACGTGCTCTAGAAGGTGTAAGTCAACTACCCTGGCCAGCAAGATCTCCGGATCTGTCCCCCATTGAGCATGTTTGGGACTGGATGAAGCGTCGTCTCACGCGGTCTGCACGTCCAGCACGAAAGCTGGTCCAACTGAGGCGCCAGGTGGAAATGGCATGGCAAGCCGTTCCACAGGACTACATCCAGCATCTCTACGATCGTCTCCATGGGAGAATAGCAGCCTGCATTGCTGCGAAAGGTGTATATACACTGTACTAGTGCCGACATTGTGCATGCTCTGTTGCCTGTGTCATGTGCGTGAGGTTCTGTCAGTGTGATCATGTGATGTATCTGACCCCAGGAATGTGTCAATAAAGTTTCCCCTTCCTGGGACAATGAATTCACGGTGTTCTTATTTCAATTTCCAGGAGTGTAGATCACCGCTCAAATACAACTTTGCGCATGTGATTTCCTGCTAGAATCAAGAAATTTTGTTAAACCAGGAATTAGCTCAAAGAAGATTGACAGTATCTCTTAAAATTTTGGTATGAAATGGAAGAATGTTGGATTCAAAGGCAGACCGTGTCAAACTTGAATTTGTGAATATCTGCAGAGAAAAGAGAATTGAAGACGAGATAAAATGTTACAGGAGAAGTGAAAATCATCTTGATAAATTCTGTAGTCATATAATCAAATTCTTCAAAGGCATGCCCAAATTTCTGAGATTTTGTGCAAATTATTTTAATAATCTCACATGGGAATGCTTCTGTTGAGTAAGCTGTTTTTGTAAACTCCGAAATCATAGTTGAAAATCAAACAGAAAAAAGCCCTCTTGTTCAAAGATATGTATATGACTTAGTCAAGAAAGCAAATGGAGTGGACAATTTCAACATCAACAGAAGTATTATACACTGTTTTCGCAGTGCACATTCTTTGTACTAAGACGATATGAAACACAAGATAAAGGAAGGTGAAAGAGAAGAGGAGGAGTGATTATTGAACAAACAAAAGCAAGCTGAAATCAAAGAATTAGAAACGAAAAGAGTACCTTTGTTGACTGAAGCCTCAAAGATTTTGGCAGAGATAGAAAATTTAAAGAAACTGTTCATTCATTTTTAACATGACTAAATTCTACAGTTTGTCCCTGTAATGAGCAAGTTTCAATGCACGAGGGTGGATCAAATATAAATGGGATTTTTTTTTTATTTAAATTCATTTACTGAAGGCAATTATAATTTATTTTTTCACATAATCTCCATCTTTGGAAATATATTTGGCTCAGCGTATGGGCAGCTTTTTGATGCCCCATCATGAAAAGAACTGGATCGTGTCACCGGCCAGTTGCGCACATAGTCTTCCACGCTCTCGTCATCTTCAAATCATCGCCCTCCTAGAGCTTTTTTAAGCAGTCCGAATAAATGGAAATCGCAGGGCAATAAGTCTGGGCTGTAAGGAGGATGATCAAGTGTAGTCCAGTGCATTTCCTGTAGGTTGGAGACAGTTAGAGCTTTGCGCATTGTCATGGAGGAGGATGACCTGTTGAATGGAGTGGTCTTGTTTTTTGTAGCGATATGCAACTCTCGCCTGGTTCAACAGTTCGCAGTAGTAAGCAGTATTGATTTTGCGTCGCTCATACAAAAAAGTCAATCAGCAAAATGCCATGCTGATCGAAAAAACCGTTGAAAGAACCTTGCCAACTGACAGTCGAGTCTTGGCTTTCACTAGTGCTGCCTCTCCCTTTCTCCGCCACTCCTTACTGACTTGTTTGGATTCTGGAGAGTGGTGGTGAACCTATGTTTCATCACAGGTGACGATCCGACTCAAAAATGCATCACCTTCTTCCGCAAACCTTGCTGTAAGCCTCTTACAGTCCTCCAAAGGTCTCAGCTTCAGATTTTGAGTCAAAGCTTTAGGGACCCATCTGGAACACACTTTACGGAACTGTAGGTTGTTTGTGATGACTGCTTGACAGCTGCCATAGCTGATTCTGACTTTTTGTGCAATTTCTGATACTCTCACCCCTCAATCATTGTCAGTAATGTCTTTAACCGCATGAATGTTTTTGTCTGTAATGCTGGTCGGAGGATGGCGATTTTGTTGCTGATTTTCCACGCGTCCTTGTTCTTCCTTGAACTTTTCATGCCAGCTAAACACATGCGTCCTTGATAATGCTTTATCAGTGAATTGTACAATCAATCTTTGGCAAATTTCCACTGCTGTAACTCCTTCACAAACAAGAAATTTGATAATTATGCATTGCGCAATGGAGGGGTGCATATGTTGCTCATATATCGTCAGCATTACTGACAAAACGGCGGGAAATATCTGACAACACTCTCTCCTAACTTTTGTACTTTTTTATTTTGTATTTTTTATTACCTGTAAATCAAGATTCAGTATTAAAATTTTAATTTGTATCTGTGATGTATACTACTAAAGAAGTAACTTGTAATTAATTATGCATATTCCAATAATTATCAATATAAAGTTTTGAAAAAAGAATGTTTTAGTCTCAAATTCAATAAAAAAAGGTACATGGAAAAAATTTGCCTTAAAAACCTGGAAAAAATCCTTAACTTGAAAATGATCACTCACAGGATACCTTGAGACAGTCAACATGCATCTGGGCATTGTGAGTAGGGCTTCACTTGTACAGCTGTTCTATCAAAAGGGCAATAGTGCTGCTGATTTTCGCAAGTGTCGATGTATTAAAAAACCACAGAGAGGTCTTCTTTCTTTCCGCTCTACGGTTGAAGAACATGATTCGGAAGTTCAAATTGAGGACGGTTTCGGAATCACTCCTGGGAGAGACCAGTGACCAGTTGCACCACAAATTATTGAAGAAGTTAATGTTGTCTTAGCTGAATATTCAATGGGCCACTGTTGTTTCTGGCATTTGTAGAGCAATCTCTAGTGCAGTTCCAGTCTGTCGTGGGTACAGATGGTTGTGACATTGAGCAACATTTGTAACCTGGGATGTAAACATCGTACACAATTATCAAATGTTATTCTCTCTTGTGGAAATAAAAGTGTGTTTCTTTCAATGGTTTATTCATCATTTCTCTTCCGCATGTCCTTAAAAATGTTTCCACCAAGTTTCATTGTCCTGCAATCACTGTTTTGTTGTGTAGGCCCTTCTCAAGTAGTGAAAGTTTAATTATAACCACGCTGTACATCTAGCATGATTATGGATCAGGAGAAAATGAAATCTTTAAATTTTACATAAGATATACAGGGATAAGCAAGCTCATAGGTATGTCATGATAGAAATAATAGACAAATTCTCTCTCCCATTAAAACCGTGTGGTGGCTCAATCAACACTAACAAAGGAAATTCTCATAAACAAGAGAAAACAGACTTAATATGTGTGATTGAAGTGTAATCTAAGAACAACTCACACATATGTGCAGGGTGTTAAAAAGAAAAAAATATTCAATAGTTTGTGAGAGGTGGTGGTACGGAAAATGTCCAGTAAACATGTGCTCTAGAAAGGATGCCTTAAGAGCTGTGTGCACTAGTTTATCTTCACTACTCGGAAACACAGCTCCTCTTCTGAACAAGTGCTCATCATAGTTCTTAAGTTACGAATTTTAGCACCCATGTGAACTGCAAGAGTCCATACTACCACGTTTCAAAATATTTGCTATTTTTTAACATCCTTTATATCAGAAGGGGACATTAACATTGGTTGATTTGTACCATAACATACCTTCATACACACCACATGAAAATCCAAACCATATACTTAGAGTGTTTTACAAATACAAGAAAAATGCTGCAAACACAATAACAGGAATAGAAATATTACAAATAGGTAATTGAGCATACAACATCGGTATTCCAAGAGATACTTTCCAACTCTGAACACCACCACACCTCTGTCATGTGCACTCTTCCCACTCATCTCAGCGGACTGACTGCTAATCCAAATGTGTTGTGCCATCACTTTGTCACTTGTAATAGCGATCCAATTAAAACCAAATTACAGCTTTGTATGCTGAGGGTGCAATTGCAATTTTGGTAGTGAATTATTCCTCATCTCACCCCCCCCCCCCCCCCATATATATATATGACAAACACAAATATTTATGCTCTTCAAAATAGAAATAAATTCTAAAAGATGGTTTGTTTTAGTGATACCTGTAGTGTTTTAATTCGTCCACTGTAGCATTCTGCAATTCAAAAAGAAAGTTTGCTGCAAATATAATATGCAGTGTGAATAAAATATGAGATATACGCACATAATCATGTGAACCATAAATTGAAAATAGATTAAGCAACAAAGGAATGACTGAACACAGATAAAATGACAGTGAAAATAGATTATCCGCATATCTGGCTAAGACAACATTGTCAGTAGACTTAAAAGAGCTGATTTCTAAAACAGTAGGTATTCCCAACCAAGTCCTAAGAAAATATGCTATACAGTGGTGCTAATGAGATACATTGTGCACATCACCACGAAGCATGCAGAATTTTATGAGAGACCCATTTAAAACTTGTTTTTAGGAAAGAAGAGAGGAACAGTATCTTGAAACAACACACCCAAGTGTTGCAGTTGGTTTTGTTTAATATTTATACATGATTCCAGATGAAACCAGTTAAGCATTTACTGGAAACAATCTCTTGCTTAGAGGCCCATTCATATTCATTCCTTACTCATTCCTCTCAACCTGCCACTGGATATTACTCTTGTGTTGATTGTGCGTAAGAATCCTTGGAGCCTGAGTGTTTTCAGGTGAGTTGCATATGAGAAAATCATACAGGCCTGACAAAAGTCGTTCACTAAGAATTGAAGATATCATTAATAGATGTAAGCTACACATTTTTAAGTGGCCAGATAGTGGTAAACTGACAGTGTTTGTTGTGATGTCCCCCTTTCTCTTTCTTTCTTTCTTTATTATTATTATTATTATTATTATTATTATTTTTGTGATGTCTGGAGATGGTTGAATAGTATTCAAATTTAGTAGTTTACTATTAATGAAGAATTAACTACCACACCACTGTTTAATTTTAATTAATGAAAGCAATTTGTATTGATTTATTGAAATAAACACTTTTTAAATATTTCAATTAATAAATGTCAAGTAGGGTAAGGTGAGGTAGATGCAGGTAGCAGCATAAGTTGATGCAAATGAAAATTTGGGCTTTGGGCAGGTCCATACCAAGGCTATGGTGAGATAGCCCGCATAGGTGGTGCAGAAACTGATCAGCTAAAAAAAGAAGGGAAGAAAGACAGCAGTGTTCACTGAGATGTGGGAAATAGGGAGTATGTGTGAGCTTGTCCATCCAATTGGGCCCACCTGAGGTGGTCCTAAAGTATGCTACTCTGAGGGGCAAGGTGGAGAAAGGGAAACATATTAGTCACATCACTGCAGCTTTAGTAGTCAGAGTGTGGAGGGAGTATGAGCCACCTAACACTGACCCTTAGAAGTTGGTGGGTAAGGAAAATGACTCACTGTGGAAGGATGCACCAAGATGAGGGAGGAGTGGAAGCAAGCCCTGGTACAGCTGCTAGCAGCTCAGTAATTTCGTGTTTCTGTCACTTGTACTAAGCCAAAATAATGTCATACTGAAATTCTTTGATATAATACTGAAAAAAAAAATACGCAGAATAAAATTATATCACAAAATTTCTGGTGGGGCCAGGCCCCTGTGGCCCTTAGTAACAAACCACTCATGCACTTTTTATAAATAACTTTGTACACAAAAACAGAAGTAAAATAAATAGAAGCATTTTGGAAGGGTTCAGATGATAGTGGTCTTTGGGAGACAGTAATTCTGTATGCAACCCGTTTTTATATTTTCTGTCATTATTTCATTGAGTAGGTTGTCACCTGTTTCTTCTCTACTCTATCATGTCTTAAAAAACAGGGGTATAGTAAGCATTTGTGCAATTTGGCGTGATATTGTGGTGGAAACTTGTTTAGTGTTTATGTAGTTCTCAGAATCCATTTGTTCTACATTTCTACCTCCTTGTCACATATGCGCACATTCATGTGACTGGACTGTCAAAACACAACGTACATTTCTGTAGCTGTTGACAGAGACTTGTTTGCTGGGTCTAGTTTATACCTAAGTAAATTAGAATATTTAAGGGCGTAATAGGACCAATGCAGAAAAATATAAGGAATTACTGTATATAAACTGCGTAACGACTTTTTTTTTTCAGATTCACGCAGAATTTGTCCATGTTTCGGCGAGATATCAATGATTCCTTGAAGGGTCCTAATATGACAGCAGCATCAGTGAGTGATATGATGACATCATAGTGACTATGTAATCTTTACCAGGAATGGAGTGTGGTGTAACTGAAGTGACAGTGATATTGCAAGGTTGTTTAAGTTGTGAATAAAACAAAATCACAGATGAGCCTTTTTCTATTTATTAATGCAAAATATATAACCTAAGTAAAATGAAGGCAAGTTTGGACAAACACTATTTCAAAATTTGTCAAGTGCCAGATATTCAGTATAAATGTGCCATTGCTATGTATCACTGTATCTTTATTACATGTATTTCATCCTGGTATTGTGCAGACATTAAACAAAAAGTTGTGGCTGCCAAGGTGAACATATGAAAGACATTTTCAGAATGTGACTTTCAGAGTATATTGATATGCAATTGTGTGTGAACACAGTGCGTATATTCGTTGTAAAGTACATGTGATTCTTATATTCTGGTTTTGTGAGTGTGTCTTGCCGCTGACGTGACAATGTGAATACTAGAGAAAAGAATGATTGTGGAATTAATTGTACTGTGATTTGTTGTGAGATTACAATGTATGAAAATCTGGAATTTACTGTGATTGTTGCAGTGAATTGTGGAATATTTGGTTGATAATATTATTGTATGTAAAAATGTCAGGAGAATGTATCATTGTCACACTTGTTGTTTCTATAGCTCGTTCCATAAATAAAGAACTTGCATTCAACATTTTTTGTTCCTATTTGAAAGGACTGAATTTTTACCAGGCACAAATTGTTGTGAACTGCCAACAAGAGACGTAGCCATGTATGTTACTCTGTTATTATTAAACTGTTGTTAAGTGTCTGTATGGACCATTCTCAGTCACTTTCTTTTGTTGTGTATCAAAGAAAAAAACCTTTTGTGTGAGTACTTTATCTCAAAATTTTGTTCTACAGCTGTAGACCATTATTCATCATTAAGAGCCCTATAAAATATGTGACGCTTTTCTATGCATAGTGTTGTTGTTGTATATTTTATATAGCTTCTGCACATGAAGTAGAACATACTGTTCACATAATTTTAATGTAATATAGTCTTATTTTTGTATGTATTGTGCATTGATAAATAAGAGCCAATCCAAGAAAAATCTTTGTTTCTTCTGGCTAAACTTGTACAAACCTTTGCTGATTGCAATCCAAAATCTAAACCAAATATTAATTTTCTGTTGAGTTTTCTAAATCTTGAAAACACAGATAAGTTCACATCCACTTCCTTTCCTAATTGTTCTCAAGAAGAAACATGGGCTCCATTCATCTTTATTCAAGCAACATCTTATTTAGTCTGACGAGACTGAATGGCACCATCTGAGACAGTATCGGCCCAGAAAAATCTGAGGTGGTCATCAGGATTTAAAGCTGTTACATTGGGACATGAATCTAAAGACCACAGATCACAGTCTCTTGGGGCAAGAACATTATGTTATAAGTAAGTTATTTATAATGGGTAGCTCCGAACTTTCATCCTTTCACTAAGTAACAGACAAAAATTGGAACCTTTGCCTTTCATGGTTGAGTGCACTACCAGCTGCACTATCTAAGCATGGTTCATAATCCATTTTACTTCCGCCTCAGTACCTCATCTCGTACCTTCCACCAAGCGAATTTTCATATCACTGCACATACTGATGTTGAATGAAAATTCGTTATGGAGACAAAAACTATTCAACATTGTTTGTGCAAAGATTAGCTCAACTACTGTAGGCCTGAGATTGTAATGATGCCTCAGCTATTCAAAAGTATATCATGAAAAATGAAAGTTACTATGTAAAGTAAGATGAAGAAGCAATTGGTTGCTTAGTGTCACCCCTAACTAATTTAAGTTGCTATTCGTAGGCCTCTGCTTGAACAGACTGTCTTGTCTCCTAAGCTGTTCATGGAAACTCCTTCGAATTCAGGGTTGTTTGTCAACTACTCAAAAGCGGTTTGCATAGACCACCAAGCATATTAAAATTCAACCAACAAAATGAGCACAACTGTAGTGCCCTCTTGAGAAATCCACTGCACAACTTTTAATTTATAAGATTTCAGTTTCTGTGTGGTGTCCTGGATGCAGGTAGGCATTAGAAAATCTGTAAAGTACAGGACATTTGTAGTAAAGAGATCCACATCTCCAAGACAGTTAGCACGTTAACAGCTGTATCACTTTTTATTACATTATATTAAGTTATATTACAACAAACTTGCACCCAATCTGAACTTTAATAAGGAATTACACTGAAGAGCCAAGGAATCTGGTAAACCTGTGTAATATCGTGTAGGAGCCCCGTGAGCTCGCAGAAGTGCCACAACACGATGTGGCATAGACTTGATTCATGTCTGAAGTAGTGCTGGAGGGAAGTGACACCATGAATCCTGCAGGGCTGTCCATAAACCCATAAGAGTATGAGGAAGGGGAGCTCTCCTCTGAACAGCATGCTGCAAGACATCCCAGATATGCTCAATAATGTTGATGTCTGGGGAGTTTGGTAGCCGGCAGAAGCACATAAACCCAGAAGACTGTTGCTGGAACCACTCTATGGCAGTTCTAGATGTGTGAGATGTCATATTGCCCTGCTGGAATTTACCAAGGCCGTCATAATGCACAATGGACATGAATGGATGCAGGTGATCAGATAGCATGCTTAAGTACGTGTCACCTGTCAGAGTCATATCTAGACATATCAGGGGTCCCATACCATTACAGAACCTCCACTAGTTTGAACAGTGTCCTGCTGAACTGCAGGGTCCATATATTCATTAGGTTCTACCTATACCTGTACCTGTACACATCCATTCTCTGGATGCAATCTGAAATGATACTCATCCGATTAGGCAATATGTTACCAGTGATAAACAATCCAGTGTTGGTGTTGACGGGTCAAGATGAGGCATAAAGCTTTGTGTCATGCAGTCATTAACAGAGCACGGGTGGTCCTTCGACTCCAAAAGCACATATCAATGATGTTTTTGTTGTATGGTTCGCATGCTGGCACTTGTTGATGGCCCTGCATTGAAATTGGCAATAATTTGCAAAAGGGTTGCACTTCTATCACATTGAACGATAATCTTGAGTCTTTGTCGGCCACGTCCTTGTGGGATCTTTTTCCGGCCGCAGCGATGTTGGAGATTTGATGTTCTACCCAATTCCTGGTATTCGCAGTACACTCATAAATGCTAGTATGGGAAAATCCCAACTTCATCGCTACCATCCCTTGAGCGTTGACTATAACATCACATTCAAATTCACTTAAATTTTGATAATCTGCCATTGTAGCAGCAGTAACCAATATAACAACTATGCCAGACACTTATTGTCTTATATAAGCATGCTGACAGCAGTGCAGTATTCTGCCTGTTTACATATCTCTGTCTTTGAATACGTATGCCTATACCAGTTTCCTTGGTCTTTCTGTGTAGGTACTACTTAATTGTTAGAACAACGACTTCATCACTGTAACGGGACGTCTACATCATTCAGTGATCAGAATTCTGGTGCAGCTTGTCATCAGAGTTAATACAACAGTAAAGTCCGAAACTATATACTCACAAAACAATCAGTTGTCACCATGGCCAACAAGAGTAGACTCAAAAAAGTCACTGAAAAACACACACAAAGCAAAACAGAATTACATTAACAGGGTGTCTACGATCTGGGAAAAACCCGGGATTTTTTTCATCTGGGAAAAACCAGATAATTTTTTTTTTGAATTCCAGGAATTTTTCATTGTTTTTGTTCTCTGTTAAATTTTGTAATTTTGACTGGTAGGAACCAATACTCTAACAAAGGATATTACTGTATCCTGCTACTGCAAAAGAATACTGTAGCAATAAAACATGAATGAGAGAAAAAACTAAAATAAAACTTGAATTGAAAAGGAAACGTGTCATATACAGCAACAAAACAGTGCTCATACAAGCATTTGCCAACAGCAAAATGAGTCAAAGGCTTTAGGAAGACTATGCAATGCTTTGTAACAACAAATTGCCTCCTATGAGCACGACGTCACTACTGTTAACATTAGATTTGATTTAGCAGTTATGAGTGGGATCATGGGCATGCGCAGTTTAGTAGTATCTTCTTCTGCTTCTGGCTACAGAAATGTGGCTGTTGGCTGTGTAAGCAGTCACATAAAAAAAGGGGGGGGGGGGGGCAGCTAGGTCCTACCGGGAAAAATTTTACTGGTGCACCCAAGCTGCTTGGTCCATGCATGTGCAGCAGCCCTGGATCTAGGAGTTGAGGGGGAGGAGGGGGGGTGTTAGCAAATTCATATTCTTATATTCATGAGGAAAAAACCTTGTTTCACAAAGCACCTAGCATCCACCGCACGTTGGTCTATCGGTTATTCGTATGACTTTGAAACTTGTCCCTGTCGGTTTTTGAACATTGTTGAACTCATTCTAAGTTGATTTCGGAATGAATCATAAGTTGATTTGTGAATGCGTGCATAGTGTACGTGATGTCTCTGTCAGTGGAGTCCCTGTCACATCTAGAAATAAACTTTTCTGCAGACAAAAGTGGCAATACAAGCTGAGTAGAGTATAGCCGAATGAAAGAAAGCCAACCACTGTCTGATTATGTGGCAGATTGGGTTTGAGAATGATGAGCGTTGTTATGATTACCAGCGAAATCCATAGATTCAGACTACCAGAGTGTGAATAAATGACTAACAGGAATAACGGGTAATAAAGATTACGTGTTATCTTCTCTGTGTATCCAAGAAAATGAAATTTTGACAGAAAATTTTTAGCCAGATCACTATACTAGTAAGGGCCAATTGTTCAGTCTCTGGCTAGCAGCCGCTTTAAGGTCTATTCTGGAAGTAGCACAGAAAATGTGTTGTATGAACACGTAACAATGCCTAACCGGAGAATAATCGTGGGGTAACTAAACTGTTGATTCTGGCAGAGTTAGTGAAGTTAGCCGGCAAATAAGCTTTGAAATTGGCAGGAATAGATACAGAATTAGTGATGACAACACTGTTTGTTAGAACGAAGAAGGAGAAGAAATTGTGACATCACTTAAATTATGGAAGAATACGATTACAAATTTATATAAAAATTTCACACTACTACTTTTCAATCTCATGCCTGAGAAACTGGAGTATATGAATGAAGTGTAAATCTATTTCCTAACGTAAAGCTTTTTGCATGTAGTGGGCCTAATAGGCATTTGATATTAGTACTTTGTTAATTATATTCTGCCGTGTTATAAAAATGACCATTTCTGCCAAAACAGTCTCGCTTATTTGGCATGTGTTACAATTGCTGCAGTATTAGAAAGGCTTATTTTGTTTTATCTCGCAGACAGTGACAAAATACTGGTAATCAGGTCGAGAAACCACACCAGTCTTGGGCCTATTTGTAATTACAGCTTTTTCAGTATTAGACGACGACATTTCGATTTTTCATGTAGCAAAACGTTTGACGAACTATGATGAGGTAACAGATTCTTTCGCAGAAAGGAAAGCACGCCATGTAAAGCTGTATCAAGATTAGAGAGAAAAAATCTAGGAGCTAAGGATTGAAAAAATGTGTACTGTCTTGCTTGTTTCTTGTCTTTACTGGTTTTATGTATCCTGTACTTAATTTTATGTCACACAAAGCAGCAAGTTGTTAGCTAATAGAGAATAAAGAATGCAAATTTTCTGAAGAGGGTTCTTAGGACGTCAAACCAGCTGACTGGAAGCAGGAGAGGTACCATAGGACATTTTAATTTCCACCGCACCGTCCTCAATACAGTTTGATGGCATCCAGTACAAAATATACACATTTCAGTTCCACAGACCAAAATACAGTGACGTGCGATAGAAGAATGCTGTGTGAAGAGGTGTGGTGCTGCACTTTGCATCCTTAAGATCAAATAACATGTCTTACAATTCCTCGGATACGTATGTTTTATGTATCAGACTCTTCAGAAAAATGTGCGCTACAAAATGAACATATTTTGGAAAATCCGATTTTTTTTTTTTAAATTTTTGACGTCCTATCTCAAACGCTCGAAGGACGCCACTATCTACTATTGCCCCGGTTTGGAAATATCGTAGATACAGGTCTGATGCGCAGAGCAGTCTGAGTTATAATATGGAAGCGGGTAGTGTCCATGTGACCCATGTTTACATTTAGTGATTTTGCTGTTTCCTCTTTGTCTACTGCAATCACGTCAAATTAAAACAAAATTGATTTCTGTGGTGGGGAGCTATCATGTGAATTAAAATACATTCACATAATTACGGAAGGCTAAAATACTGTATTAGTTTCAGATTTTATTTTATTTCCACCTTTCTGACAGTCAAGCATTAATTGCCATGCAAAACAATGAAGTTATTTTTATCGGTTTGTAGAAGAAATTTTCTTTTATTAATCTTTTTCGCTGAGGCAGCCAATATATTTGAAACGAAGTGTTTAATTCAAAACTATTGGCTAGTTTCAACTGTTCGGTGCATTTCAAGTGTACGTTTTCATCTTCTAGCATGTATGGTATTTTGCCATAACAAAGAACCAAACATGAGATAACAAAGTACTGGTACCCAAGGAAATTTACATCCTGAAAACGACATTGAAAAGCTTAATATCAGGTTGAGGCCTATTTCACTGGGAATCTGTGACTCATTTAAAAATCAGCTCTTTGACGACGAGCCATTTAGAAGAATTTAGAGCCCAGAAGATCACACATTTATGTCGTTATTAAAAAATTTACTGGCATATTTGTGTGATATATCTTAAAATGTAATATGTGCATTAAAGACCAACATTATACGTGAAAGCTTAGCTTCTCTTGCAGCGTATTGGCCTTAGAGAGCAATATTGTATGTGAAAGCTTTGTTTTTCTTGTAGCAACATTACATATATTAATTTAAACCATTAACTTTTCCTGTTCGTGCTACTTAACAGTGATGTTATTGGATGACTACACGACGTGTCCGAAGCTCTGAATATCCATTGTTATCAGCTGGCGAGATCACGTGACATGAGCTATGACTGGCTTACAAATACGCATCGCAATCTCGATTTCAATGCTTCGGAAAGTAACATGCAGTGTTTGGTGGAATTCGAATTTATACCTTCATAATACGAAAATATGCAGCGTACATGTTACTGCACATCAAACATCTTTCCAAAAGGTGTTTTTCTCCCCTGAGTTTCGTTTTCTAAGGTGCTGGGAAATTCTACACCCGAGTATAAAACCATAACCATTCAAAGGATTGATAAGTTATACAGTTCTGAGAGAAAATATACTGTCAATTAACAGGGAAAAACTATGTTTCCATCCAGGAGAAAGTGTATTTTTAACTGGGAAATCCGGGAATTTTTTTTTCCTTGTTCGCATATACACCCTGATTAAAAGTTCATAGTCAGCTTGCTGCATTTTCCAGCACTCATAAAGACTCGCAGTTCAGGATAGATCAAAATTCACTGATTCCTGCTTCCAAATGTCCATGTAACACAAACAAAACAGCACTTGGTACTCCATAATAATAACATAGAAAGCAGAATGTGTCATACTCTCTTCTACGTACCTCCATTCAGTACATCTGGCTCACTCGCTGCATTGTGGAAGGGGTGTGATCCATACCATACCAGTAGAATAGAGTAGAGGGGAAAGCTGCATTCAGGTGACTATATGGCTGGTCGGCTCCATCTCAGGTGCAGTCTGGATGTGTCTGAGCTAGGGGTGCTTGCAGTGGTAACAGGTCAGAGAGAGAGCTCGGTTGGTAACTTCCATCTTTGTACATGATGCTATCATTGGCTCTAATTGTGATGGCTTTCTTCATTATTATGCTCCAAAATCCAATGACCCTTCACAACACTCCAAGTGGTTCAAAATCAAACATATAACCTTTAGTAAGCTGTGTTCAGAGACTGTTGATTTAGCTTCCTGTCTAAGATGAAGATGGCTTGCATACTCCAAGCAGTACTGTAGATCAATGTTGTGTCTTTTCGATGTATCACAGTGGTCAGAAGGTAAGTTTTAACAATGAGTACTTCAATACCCTTGCAATTTTATCGTGTTGGTGGCCGCAGAAATGCAAGTCACTTGCTCTCTTCCTCAGTCAATTTGGTGCACTGCATGTTGTTTATGTTGTCTTCCATCTTTGTGTGTTGCTGTTCCATTCTTCTGGAAGACACCTCTCAGTTGTTGCAGTTTGGTAGGCTGGTTCCCTGATCACTTGTGATCTGAGTTCAGTGGGCAAGAATTGATATTTCCAAGAAATTGATCCCTGATGTATGGTCACACAACGATGATAAGATCTACATATCTGTAGAACTGTTTGGTTTTGAAGTGGTCTCAACAATTATCTCCTCAGAATGCACTGTGTATAGGCTCTTCCTCATGGTAGGGGATACATCATAACCTCACTGTCCCTAGATTATGACAATGCCTGCCACACTGGAAGTAAGTGATTGTGAGAACATCTAGAAAAATCTCATCTTCTGTGAGTCAAAATGCACTATTGATGTCTGCTAATCTTTCAGAGGCACTCATGAACAATGACACTTCATCGAAGCTCACCAATAGGTCATCCTTGTCAAGTAGGATACCCTCCAGCAATTCCATGAACTCGTGAGATTTTCACGCGGTGGATACAAGTTTCAGTAGTTTTACCAGATATTTGACAAGTTATTATAGCTGTGAGCTGAGAGTACAAAAGAGCAGCAGTCTTCTTTGTCACAACCAATAGCACACCATTTGTGAGTTCCTTCTGTTGGGTCTTGCAGCAGTGTGGAGGTTTTCTGTGGATATTCAATGACACATGATAAGACCGTCCCATGGTCTTTGTCACTGGAGCACAATTGTATCTTTGTCTGTACTGTACATATCGCTCTGCAGTCAGCTGCTGTAATGTTCATTTTATTGCACTGTGAAGACTCTGTGTGTTTCCAATTATTTCTCCGGTTGCTTTCAAGGCCAGACGAAATATAGCCTGTTTCACACAAGCTGTAAGCTTACTGACCTGCCAGTTGTGCTCCGTGGTAGTTGTATTCCTCTGAAAGTTCATTTGTCAATTGATAATGATTTGGGGCGGCTTCTGATTAAGTGTATGTTGTCATGATTTTCACATTTATACACTGTCAAATCACACTGTGATCATCTGTCAAAAACTTGAATAACTACCTTTTGCAGCGCAGACTGCTGCGAGAGGTGCAGGAACTGACAGGGATGTGAAGCCATGCTGGCTCCGTTGCCATGGCCAGCTGCACTACGTTTCGCAGTTGAGGTTCCGTGGAATGAACAGTCTGATTGAGGTGGTTACAAAGATTCTCAATTGGGCTTTAATCTGGGGAGTTTGGTGGCCAGGGGAGTATGGTGAACTCATCCTGGTCCTCTTTGAACCATGCACGTGCACAGCAAGCTCTGTGACACATTGCATTACCTGCTGATAGATGCCATTGTGCCAAGGAAAAAGAAACTGCATGTAGGTGTGGACATAGTTTCCAAGGATAGATGCATACTTGTTTTGATCCATTGTGCCTTCCAGAGTGATGAGGTCAACTAAAGAATGCTTTCTGGCCTGGACCCTTCCAACAGCTGTTGCACAATGTTTGGTTTCAGACATTTCACACTGTGCTTCCTTATGGCTATCTGTGCAGTGGAGCATAAAATGCATTTCATCTGAAAAGGCCACTCAGTGGACATCAAGTTGCAGCATTGTCATGCAAATTCCAGCTTTCATTGCCTGTGAAAAACAAGTGCATGTACCATGTTCCTGCTGCATAGTCCCATACTTAGCAACATACGCTGAACATTGTTGATAGCTCCTAGGTTCATTTGGGTGGTCAGCTGCTCAACAGCTGCACATCTGTTAACCCACACACATCTCTGTAGCCTCATTCATCCCTACCATCTATGGCCCATGGTGCATCATAGTTGCCTTGGCGCCACTTTCTAATAGAGCCATTTTGTCATGCACACTGTACTTTATCTGCAGTGACAAGCCAACAGTTCAAAAACTTGGCTGTTTGAGAAATGCTTTCGCTCTTGATCTGAAAGTCAATGATCATGCCCTGTTGGAAGTCAGATAAATTGCTGTGTTTCCAGATTATGACAACTATTACACTGTTTTCCGTGTCCCTCCAACACACTTTATATACCCTCCACTGCAACTGCTGCCATCTGTGAGCAATTTATTGCACATTTATCTCTAACGTAGGCAGTGGTCGCATTAATATGACTGGACCATGTATACATCTCTCTCAGTTATGTTTGGCTGTAGATCAGTGTTCATCTGTTTCGGTTAACAGGTTTGCAAACTTAACAAATAACTGCACAATCAATAATAACATAATGTATCACTGAAACATATTCAGATTGACTAGAACTTTGTATACTGTACACGAGGGGCTCAGGTTTGCTTCCCAGCAGGGGACTGGGTGTCGTATGCCCATCATCATTTTTATCATCATTGACATGCAAGTTGCTGAAGTGGCGTCAACTAAAAATATTTGCAATATGGCGGCCGAAACCCGAAGGGGATATCACGGCCAATAAATGCCATACAATCATTTCATTTCATTTTACTGCATGTTAACCAGGGACCAGCTATAAACAATATTATACTGGCTGACTTGGAACATTAAATAGTGGTTGTTCTTGTTTTTTTCTGGCTATAGACTGGGTATGTCTTTGTGCCTGGTCCTCATTTAAAGACATGCATAGGAAAAATATTATGGAATATTAAAATATAAAGTTATTACATTTCAAGTAGTAATATAAAAGTATAGAATATACATTCTTATTAGACATACATTAATTTTGCTAATAGGTGGCTGATTGCCCTGAAATTGGTACAAATGGTGGTTCTGTTATAAGTGGGAGAAATTTGTGTCTGCACTGGGATTTACAAAGCCCACCAAGATTGTTATGTGAACTCAAGTTTTGTAATTGAAATGTTTCATAAACTAAGATGTTATTCTAGAAAAATTATACATTTTTGGAAACAGAAAAACACTGAATTTTCAAAAAGATTGCTTCTTAAGTTTTGAACAGTCTGGTAAGTGATAATTTTGAATAAAGAAAATTTTTGAATTACACATTTTTCAGAAAAGATGTTCTTGAGAAATATTAGAATTAGGCTTTTCAAATAATCTCAAAAGAGTTATTGATGCAGTCAAATGTTGAAGTGGATGTGGTTTTAATGTATCATGAAGTCTGAATATTCCTGTAAATAAAAGGTTTAGTTCATTGTTTATACCGCTATCAGCAGCTTGTAAACTATATACTGAACCATGCTTCAAAAAAATACTGGTTGGATAAGAATTTTGAGATTTCACATGTACATTGTATACACAGGGAATGGAGAGCAGAGAAGGGAAAAAAGGCATATGTTAGATGTGGAATTATAGCAACAACTATTGGAAAGGAAAGCTTTTCACAAAGAAATTGCTTGTCCATTACTGTAATTTTGCGCCATGTGTTCTGGAATCAGTGCATATGGAGTAGCGAATACATTATTTCCACCAAGAAAAGGGAAATACATCATGTTAAAGAAACTGGGTAAATATCATATACCCAAGCAAGGAAGGTCTACATGCAAAGCAACCTTTAATTGCCTGCAGGAACTTTGGCTCAACCTTTAAAAGTCTGTGGGATCTTAAGAGTTTTTTTTTTTTAAATGTGTCATGTGGCAACACTGTCCTGTTTGCCACTGTCCCCTCCACAGTATCTTCTCATCAGCAAATCATTTATGTAGCAGAAGCATTGCAGTTCAGTTTGTGGCTTCTCATTGTCAGTTACATATTACTATAATATCATAAAATGTACAGGTCTGTCTGATGTGGTGTTCCGCATTACACATGAAATGCCTCAGTCTATTAGACAGGATGTTTTGCATTACATGTAATTTATTTTTTCTTCTACTCCTGTTTTGTGGATTTTTGTTTTAGGAAATGCCATGGTGCATAATGCTTCAGTATGTGTTCATAAATCAACAAGAGCCACAAGGAAAGAGGGAGTACAGAGAGGTTGCAGGAGAGCAGTGGTAATTCCGAGGTGGAAAATGATTACTCGGATGCTTATTCTGACTTCACAATTATTGATGTGAAAGAAGATGATCTGAGAAGAAAAAAGAATGATAATATAATGACAAGTGAGAGCAGTAATGATGGAGATGATGATGACAATTGTGGCAGTATATTGGAAGGTGAACAAGAAATAATTACTGATACCAGACATTGAAAACAATGTGGCATGCCATATCTTCTGTTGGAAAAAACATCAAGAAATATTTTGAATAGATCCAGAAAGAACAATAAGAACACCAAATCGTAACATAGTGAGACCATTACCTTGACTGACTAGGGAAGCTACTGATTTAAGTAATCCAAACATGCTAGCAATTTGGGCGTGTTTGCTCAACCAAGATATGATGTAAAATATTGCTTTACAAACAAGTAGCATACTTTTGTCAGTGAAAACCAACCCGAAGACTAAACAAACCAATCTACCTATCGCAACACTGATTCTGTGAAACTTTCATCCCTTGATTGGTTTTCTATTGTTCACATCTATTTTCAAATCTGGACATGAATATGTGACCTCTCTATTTGCCTAGGACCTGTATGGAAGACCAGTATTTAAAACAACCATGTCTGTCAAACAGTTTGGTAACTCTACATGAAGTGGGGAAACAAAGTGACCATGCAGCTGCCATTTCTGAAATATTCAACAGATTCATACATCATACCCAGCAGATGTACAGTGGAACCCCACTTAACAAGCAGCTCCCACAGCAGGCAATTCGCATAACGAGTGATGATTTAGTGTGACATCACCAGCCGTCCGTGCACGGTGTGGGAAACATTCAATAGCATGTACACATTTCACTGTTGACAGCGTCATATGAACATTGTCTTTAGTATGTAGTGCAGTCTGGGTTTAGCATTCTTTCTGCTACCATCTTTAGTGCAGCTTGTGATCACACATTTTTCTAAACTTTTGTTCACACAGTGTTTTTTGTGTGAAAATTTTAACACCTTTCGGAGAAACATCCCTGAAGATAAAGTTGCAAGAAGCCAACCATAAGAGAAAGAAAATTAAACATGAAATCATTGAAAAATATTAGTACACACATACAATCAGTCTACATCAACTGTTTGCACTGCCCTCAAGAACAAGGACAAGATTAAGGAGATGTTGCTTCAAAAGAAGTGACAAGAGTATCTAAACAATGGTTTCATATTCTGGACAATGTCAAAAGGTTGCTCCTTGTATGGATAAATGAAAAGCAACTGCAAAGTGATGCTATTAACGAGAACAACATTGTAAGAAGGCGAGAATGATTTTTGCTGATGTCGTTAAGAAGACCCAAGGATGATCAGCAGCTGAAGAAGTGTTTAAGGGAAGCCGTGGATAGTTTGAGAAGTTTAAGAGAAGAACTGGCATCCACAGTACTGTGAGCCATGGTGACACAGCCAGCTCAGACACAAAGGCAGGAGAGAACTTTGTCAGCAACTTCAAGATACTCATAAATTCTGAGGGTTATATGCCGCAACAGGTTTTTAATTGTGATGAGACAGGTCTATTCTGGAAAAAGATGTGAAAGTGTACCTTTATAATGACAGAGAAGAATGCATTGCCTGGTCAAAAGCCAATCAAAGACCGTTTCACACTGCTATCCTGTGCCAATGCAAGCAGCAGTTTGAAAATTAAGCCACTGCTTGTTTATCATTCAGAAACTCCACAGGCCTTCAAGAAGTGTAAAGTCTAGAACAGCATGTTGAATGTGATGTAAGGATCCAACAACAAGTCTTGGATGACACGTGATAATTTCTGTGAATGGGTCGATGAAATGTTTGGTCCTTTGGTGAAAAAATATTTGCTTGAATTGAATCTGCCCCTCCATGTCTTGCTTGTTATGGAAAATGCTTTTGCCCATTCTCCAGGCCTATAAGACCACCTCCTTGAAGAATCTCAGTTCATCAGGATCCAATTTCTGCCTCCCAACACCACTCCATTACTCCAGCCTATGGACTAGCAGACTATTTTTAACTTTAAGAAGCTCTACACTAAAGCACTCTTTGAGCATTGCTTTGAGTTGGCTGAAGCCACCAATCTTGCTCTCAGACACTTTTGGAAATATTACTTCAAAATATAGGTGACCCCAGCTGCATCAAGATGGTTGAAAAGGCATGGGAAGGGGTTACCAAGAGAGGTCTCACTTCTGCTTGGAAGAAGTTTTGGCGGGAGTACATTGGCGAATGTGACTGAGGCATTTGAGTCAGTACATGTGGAGTATGTAGTCAATGAGATTGTCTCTTTAGCCAAAAGCATGGAACTAGAAGAGGATTACAAAGATATCGATCAGCTTGAGGAAGATCACCCTGAAGTGCTTATGAAGTTGCAGTGCGTGTCACATCAAGAATTCGTGGAGAGTTCTTCAGAGGAGGAAGAGTAGGCAGTAACAGCAAAGCAGAAATCTGCTGGCACAATAAGAGAAATGCTGAAAGCATGGGAATCTGTTGCATTGGACACTGAAAATTATCGCCCCAATAAAGCATTGGTTAGTGTGCTACAAATTTATTTGATGGTAACCTGTATCACATTTTTGCCAGATGTTGAAGCATCGGCAGAAACAAATGACTATAGATAGCTTGCTAGTAAAAAAGAATTTGTTATGTATCATGAACAATAAAGTACATAATACCATATGTATAATTTTCTTTGAATAAATGGCACGAACAAGTTAAAACTTTTAGTGCTTTTTCTGCATGGAATGCATTATCATATTTTACATTGATTTATATGGGATAAGTTGTTCTGTTTAATGAGAGTTTGGCACTACAAGTAAGATTCTGGAATGGATAATATGAGGTTCCATTATCGCCAAAGTGAGAATGTGACAGTTGATAAAATGCTTGTTCCTTTCAAAGGGAGGTGCGGATTTTGCTTGTTTATGCCAAAGAAACCCGCCCAGTATGGCATCAAGGTACAATGCGTAGGTGACTCATTTGGTACATAACTTTTCAATGCTTACATTTAGACTGGAAAGGACAGTGATGGCATTGGACTACTTGAAGAAGGAAAGAAGCTTTTGAAATCTACTCATGTGACAATGATCTAATGCAAATATAGTGAAGTTTCAAACAGAAATGTCTCTGCAGATAACTGGTTTTCATCCATGGATCTAGTAGAAGAACTGAGGAAATGATGTCTGACATTTATTGGGCCCGCAAAAAAAACTCAAAACTGTTATTCCTCCAGAACTCAAGTCTGATAAATGTAGACCACTTGGATCAGTTCTCTGTGGTTTCACAAATTATTTACCTGTTTTTTTTTTTCTGTGGTTCCCAAGAAAAAAAATCAGTTGTTCTGATATCTTCTGTGCACCACAGCACTGAAAATGATCCCAGCAAGAGGAAACCTGAAATGATCTGCTATTATAACATAATGAAAGGTGGGATAGACATTCTGGACTTAAAATGTGCCTTGTACTCTTCCAGTAAGAGTGGTAAGAGAGGACCATTAGCTCTTTTTTAAACTTATAAGCATAACTTGTGTAAACAGTTTCATACTCTACTTGTGCTACAGTCAAAAGGATGAGGCTCATCAAAAGATTGGCCCACTCTGGTAGAACCACACACCAGATTACAGTTCACCATTGCCACTCTGTCCAATGATATTAAGAACATCGTACTGCAAAAAATCCATGAAGAGGAATCTATTGCTGGAAGAGATGGTCAAGTTCCAAGCAGTAAACTTGAGAAGAGAAATATCTGCTCCTAGTGTCCATCTTCCAAAGCTCAGAAGACTTCCTACAAGTGTATACAATGCAACAAGCTAATTTGCCTGGAGTGTGGTAGGAAAATGTGCAGTCAGAAATGAATAAACACTGGTTTTCATAAACTATTACAATATTAGTTTTCAGTAACAATGAAGCACAACAGTTGTGCAATAACTACAGATAATTTTGAATAAATAATACTCAATTTGATGTTTCATACAAAAATATTGTCCTAAAAGCTTAAACACAGTAATGAAAATGACAAATTCATGAAAAAATATGCTGGAGGGAGAATCAGGTCTCTCTGACCAGATGTTTCCAATTATGTACATTCGACCTATGTTTATGTTTAAGGGTTAAAATGCCTGTTTAGACACACCAACACAGACTACGTAAATACTGCTAGCATAAATACTCATGCTTTCTAGTGCAACAGCAAAACTGCTCATAGTGAAATGTTAGTCTTTGCTGAAACAGGAGTAAAACGGTTTTGCTCATTTTTTCATAAAAAACTGATTAGTAATAATATTTATTTGTCACTGTACACTAACATATTAGAAATATCAAGCTATACAGAAATAGAGAAATGTAGTACAAAAATAGTTTCACTCTATTTATAGTACAAAACACACTTTAAGCACCTGAATTAAGACTCGCTTACCTAGTAGCAAGTAACATTCTATTTGCTCTGATGAGAGCTGTGTCAGAGTACACAATCCATGAGACAACAAAAGTGCTGAGGCACCATTGGCCATTCTGAGCCATGCCGCCTCAATTTCTAACCACAACTCTATGAGACTGGACAGACACACAAGCACCCACTTGTCTGTAGAGTGCTTCACAAACCTTTCTAGCAAGATTTGGGAGTTATTGTCTTGAAGATATAGGTGACCTACAGATTGTTGTAAGAAAACAAGTGAATGTACTTAGTAAGACAGTAGGGATTGCAGTAGCCTCTGCACTCTATAATATGGAACTAGTTCTCTATAGTATGGCTACTGACTGGTTGTTCTTGTCCAACCATGAACTAGTGGGAGGTTTGCTGTATTGTCCCTTTATCAGCTGTTACGATCAACCATACCTGACAGCAATTCCCTCATGTAGATGCCAGCACCTGCTGCTAGGCCTCCCCTCTGGCATCAGGCATGACATTGTATGGGAACAACTCACAGCCAGGTTGAGACCTGAGGTTTTTGGTATTCGGTGATTGACTGATTGCCATGACTGGCAGTGGAGTAGATGGAGTGTGGTGCTCTATTAACTTGGTGGTTGACAGTGTTGCAAGCGGGCTTCCATCCCCAGTTTCTTGTCTCCCAGAGTCCTCAAAATGATGTCCAATGTTTTGTGGTGTAGTATACAGGATGTAAAAGTCAGAGAACAATAGTGCTGAAATTATGGAGGTGCCTGTCAGCCTATGCAGCAGCCACTATTGTTTATTCCGCTGGAGTGTGTAGCAATTGGTGGCATGAAATGAATAAACGGCAAACATTCTGAGTTGACTGAACCTTTATTGAATTTAAAGTATAGGAACCATGAATTCAAGGAAAGGGGGAGGAACCATATGTGCAGATACTGTGCCAGGTATCAGATAGTAGGGTCCAAGGAATGAAGTTTACTATTTATTTTGTTGCTACAGGAAATTAAAAACTTTGTGCAAGGTGAACATCATGAAAAACTAATGTTAAAAACTAAATGTTCGATTCAGATGGTTTTTTTCATTTGTTTATATTAGTTTATTGGATCACTGGTACTCCCCACAACTATAATTTCATCACTTAAGAATTAAATACAATTAGAGTAGTTGCTCAGAATGATTGCCTCCAGTGTCACAGCATGCCTGACATCTGCATAACACTGATTTTTGTGCTCACTCAACGATATCAGGCATGGTGCGAACTATCTCACATGCTACATATAGCCTTGTTATTGGGTCTTCCACTGACTTCAGCAGAGTTTTGTACACACCTTCAGATAGCCTGACAGGAAGAAGTCCAGTGGGTTGAGATAAGGTAACCAATGTGGACATTATAGGGGCACCTTGGCCAATATAGCGATCTGGGTTCTGGGTGCTTGACTAAGTGTGTGGATGTCCCATTGTGCTGGAACTACGAAGGTCGACAGACTGCAAGTGGCACCTCCTCCAGTAATTCTGGCAGCATTTCCTGGATGAGCATTGTGCAGATGTCACTTGTCACTCTAGGGGGAAGCATGCAGGGTCCAGTCAAGTAATTGTAGACCATGCTGGCCCATATGTTGAGTTGAACATTTCCTGATGACATCACTTTGGGTGGTGAGGGGATTGCCTCCAACCATACATGGCAATTGCAGGGATTGAACACACTGTCAAAGGTGAAGGATGCCTCATCTGTGAAAAACAAATATGCAGCATGATATGATTGCCTGGTGCAACTCTGCAGGAACTACTGCCCAAATTCAACATGTACAGCAAAACCGTGAGCCGACAGTGCCCATGTCTTCTGAAGACAGGTTGGATGCCTTCCCTCCTCATGCAGCAACTGCCAAACCACTGACTGGGAGCTATTCATTGCATGTGCCAAAGTGCGGATGCTCACAGATGTGTGTGCACCAAATATCTCTAGTATGTCCCCAGTGAATCATGGTGTGCATACACTTTGCACGTGACCTCTATGATGCCATGGCCTATGAAACCACCCGTTTCACCCAGATGCTGATGGATGGCCACAAATATGGTGTAGTGCGGCTGACACCTATTTCAATATCATTGGCCACAGATATATTATGCTGGATGCCCATTGCCTCTTGCCTTATCGTACACAAAATGCATGTTGTGCTGCTCAGTCCAGGTGAACGTCTCCATGATCCGGCACACAAGCAGCACATGAAAGACTACAACTGAGTGCTGTGTTTCTACTGCATATGTGTATCATTCCCTTTTGCCACTGTTAGTGGTCTCTGTAGTGTTGGTGTGAGAGGTAAGGCCACATTCAACACCATCTAACATCCAGGCTGCTTTAAGGTACAGCGAGACATTCTACTTGTGGTCTGTATGTGTACAAACTCACTCCTGCTGTTGGAGGGGAGGCCTAATGGCAGGTGCCAGGGCCTATAGCTTGGACACACTGTAGCGTCATTGCATGACATTTCCAGACAGGAATTGTGCTCAGGTAATTGAAGAGGTTAGGGTGACCACTTGCATAAAGTGGAAATTCTTGATTCAGTTACTGATCCAGCATAAATTTTCATCTACCTTCATTGAGTTATATCAACTGACTTATTGTGGAAAAAAAAATTAGTTTCAATTTTGGGCACTAGGTGTATGTTTCCATATGTAATGGATCAGGAATGGGACATGAAAGAAAAGGTCAAACAAGTGAGAATGGTATAATATTCATGTTATTATTAACTGTTGATTAGACAATTTGTTCAAAATGAGCACCGGAGATGTTGAAAAGATGCTGCATCCAAAAACAACATGATCAATAGTTGCTTACAGCAGTTCCGATGAAAACTGAGCAATGTGTTCCTGTATACTGGCTTTCAGAGCATGGAGAGACTAAATGTGTCCCTGGTAAACATGTTCCTTTAGATATCCCCTGAGCCAAAAGTGAGGATTCATAGCAGGTGACCTTGCAGGCCAAGCATCTGGAAAACTTCTGGAGGTAATACATTTTTGGAAGGTTTCATTAAGGAGATCTTTGACTGTGTGTGAAACATGAGACATCATCCCATTTTGCATGAAAACAGTGGTTTTCACACAGTTGCACTCTTCCAAAGCAGGAATCACATGCTATGCAAGGAGATGTTGATAATGAGTAGAAATCATGGTCCACCTGATGGGCCCCCTGGGTATATTCTCTTTGAATAAAAACAAACCAAGAATAAAGGTGCTTGTGAATCTACAACACACTGTCATGTACGGTGAGTGAAATGACCCTTCGTGCACAGTACATGGCTTAACAGTACCCAAAATTCAGCAGTTCTGTGTATGTTCCTTGTCACTCCATAGAATATTGCCTGCCACATGTCATCAACTTTGGTCCATGCCAGAAACTGAAGAGCAAATTCAGAACATTTGCTGAAAATCATGAGGTTTCAGTTGCTGCATTGTCTGAATCTTCTGTGGGTATTAGTGTAAAATAGACAATAACACTTCCTATACTGTTGACTATGGAAAGGACAATTCTCATGGCACTGTACAAGCACCAGTGCTCAGGGCGTGTGCTACATGGCCAATTAAAGCAACAGCAACTTCATCAATAACTTCCACTGGGATAGGATGCCTTCACCATCCAGGTGCCTTGTGAACCTCACCTGTGTTTCCAAGTTTAATTATCATATTCTTTAAATGATTTAATGACACTAGGCCACACCTCAGGTCTTTCAGTTGGCAATACTCTCTCAATGCAGCACTGTAATTGCTACCATTCACATAAAGCAGTTTCACTAGCAATGCACTGTCTCTCTTCTCGACAGCCATAATTGCAGCCCACACTGGACCTCTGACAGGATACTGAGCTTTCAGTGCAGATGCACAGTAATGTTTGACCTCTTGCGGGAATACATCAGGGCTGCAAGGGAAAGGAATAATGGACAGAGTGCACAGTGTATGGAGATTTGGGTTGGGTGGGAAATGTGCTTGGATAGCTGAAGCAGTTAAGGTGACTATTCGTGTAAAGAGGGGAATTTGGGTTCGAAACCAGGTCTGGCACAAATTTTCATCTGCCACCATTGAGTTGCATCAAAGACCCAATGCAACAAAAATCAGAAATTTTCTTTGTCAAGTGTGTTATTTTAGTGACTGAATAAACATTTTTTTAGTTATTTGTATTACTACCAAGTAACTACTATTTTTAAGGAAAGTGAATGGCTCAGCTATGTCACCTGTGAGTTTGGCTTTTTGGGGAATGATCTTGAGAAAGAAGATAATCTAATAATAGTAGTGATGTAGCCAACAGTTTTAATTGTAACCTTCATTACACAACTGGGGATGCCATAAGGAACACTGGTGAGAAAGTGTCATACAACAATGTGAATAGTGTGTCACCTTTTGAGCAGATATGATGAGCCTCATTTGAGCTTTGTCCACATGAATGACAACCGACAAACTGTGGCCAAGAAACAGCTGGACTGCCCAGTTGCTGAGCACGCTGCCCAACATGATGTTCTTCATTTCAATGACTGCTACACAGCCTGTACTTCTGAATACTTCCTACCAATTGTACTTTTATGAATTGGGCATGTGGAAACTCTCCCTACAATGTGTCCTACTTTCCCATAACCCTCCTGATCTCATCCTCCGTTCGTCATTGTCCTTTACCCACCTATCTCTTTCCCTGTTCTCATTCCAGCACTACACAGCATTCTATTCCACCAACAAACCCACAGTCTTTTTACTTCTCTCCTGTTCCACTCCCCCCACTCCATCCCCTCCTCACCCCACGTCTAACCTCCCAACTGCACCTAGCTGCCTACCCTCTCCACCTTCTTGTATGCTCCCACAAGCAGTAATTTATTGTCCCTACACTGCTATCCCTCCCCTGCCCAGACCAACCTCCTCCTTACCCCCACCACCCGGACTGCTTCCCCATCATGTGCAGTTGCTCACTTTCTGGCCTTGGCAGCCAGAGACAGTGGTCTGTGTGTGTGTGTGTGTGTGTGTGTGTGTGTGTGTGTGTGTGTAATCTGCCCTTTTCATAAAATTGTCATTGTTCCATCCTGGATTTTCCATTGTTTGATCAAAGATTCTTAACCATACTTATGGCTTTCCACTGATAACCACACCTTTTGTGCCCTAAAACACTAACTGTTGCTTTCAATCACGTTATTTGTTCTCATTATTATGTTACCAATGTGTAACAAATAGTGAATTACTATTTCAAACTCATACTATGTATAAATTGTGTTTACTATTTCAAACTTAACTTCTCATATTTTATAACAAGCAGACTATTTGCCAAATCATAAATTATAGTAGCAATAAAGTAATAGCAAACAAATACAATAAGACTTAAACTGTTAGTTGTGAATCGCTTGTAGGCATATTCATTTATCATCTGAAGAGTATGTGCTAAGATTGAGTTTTAAACCTTTCATTTCTACACTTGAATTATCAGCAAACATTACAGTTTTTGAACTACCCTTTTAACTGCACCAGACAAAACCTCATGGTACTCCACATATTATATTTCCCGTGTCTGAGTTTAGTTTTATGCATGAGTCACATTTCATTATGAAACCCTCTTTTTCTCTTCTGGCATACCATCAATGTAAGAGGGATGTCATCAAAGTCACAACAGTTCAGTCTGATAACTACAATTTTGTGACCCAACACAATCATAGGCTTTGCCAAAGACACAGTATATTCCAACAGGATAGCTTTTCTTGTTCAGCACTGCCAGGACTGCATTTGTATTTTGTATTGCTTTATCTGTGGAGAATCTTTTTGTTGTTGTTGTGGTCTTCAGTCCTGAGACTGGTTTGATGCAGCTCTCCATGCTACTCTATCCTGTGCAAGCTTCTTCATCTCCCAGTACCTACTGCAACCTACATCCTTCTGAATCTGCTTAGTGTATTCATCTCTTGGTCTCCCTCTACGATTTTTACCCTCCACGCTGCCCTCCAATGCTAAATTTGTGATCCCTTGATGCCTCAAAACATGTCCTACCAACCGATCCCTTCTTCTAGTCAAGTTGTGCCACAAACTTCTCTTCTCCCCAATCATATTCAATACCTCTTCACTAGTTACGTGATCTACCCACCTTATCTTCAGCATTCTCCTGTAGCACCACATTTCAAAAGCTTCTATTCTCTTCTTGTCCATACTAGTTATCGTCCATGTTTCACTTCCATATATGGCTACACTCCATACAAATACTTTCAGAAACGACTTACTGGCACTTAAATCTATACTCGATGTTAACAAATTTCTCTTCTTCAGAATCGATTTCCTTGCCATTGCCAGTCTACATTTTATATCCTCTCTACTACGACCATCATCAGTTATTTTACTCCCTAAATAGCAAAACTCCTTTACTACTTGAAGTGTCTCATTTCCTAATCTAATTCCCTCAGCATCACCCGATTTAATTTGACTACATTCCATTATCCTTGTTTTGCTTTTGTTGATGTTCATCTTATATCCTCCTTTCACGTCCGTTCAACTGCTCTTCCAAGTCCTTTGCTGTCTCTGACAGAATTACAATGTCATCGGCGAACCTCAAAGTTTTTACTTCTTCTCCATGAATTTTAATACCTACTCCGAATTTTTCTTTTGTTTCCTTTACTACTTGCTCAATATACAGATTGAATAACATCGGGGAGAGGCTATAACCCTGTCTCACTCCCTTCCCAACCACTGCTTCCCTTTCATGCCCCTCGACTCTTATAACTGCCATCTGGTTTCTGTACAAATTGTAAATACCCTTTCGCTCCCTGTATTTTACCCCTGCCACCTTTAGAATGTGAAAGAGAGTATTCCAGTCAACATTGTCAAAAGCTTTCTCTAAGTCTACAAATGCTAGGAACGTAGGTTTGCCTTTTCTTAATCTTTCTTCTAAGATAAGTCGTAAGGTTAGTATTGCCTCATGTGTTCCAACATTTCTATGGAATCCAAACTGATATTCCGCGAGGTCCGCTTCTTCCAGTTTTTCCATTCGTCTGTAAAGAATTCGTGTTAGTATTTTGCAGCTGTGACTTATTAAACCGATAGTTCGGTAATTTTCACATCTGTCAACACCTGCTTTCTTTGGGATTGGAATTATTATATTCTTCTTGAAGTCTGAGGGTATTTCACCTGTCTCATACATCTTGCTCACCAGATGGTAGAGTTTTGTCAGGACTGGCTCTCCCAAGGCCGTCAGTAGTTCCAAAGGAATGTTGTCTACTCCGGGGGCCTTGTTTCGACTCAGGTCTTTCAGTCCTCTGTCAAACTCTTCACGCAGTATCATATCTCCCATTTCATCTTCATCTACATCCTCTTCCATTTCCATAATATTGTCCTCAAGTACACCGCCCTTGTATAGACCCTCTATATACTCCTTCCACCTTTCTGCTTTCCCTTCTTTGCTTAGAACTGGGTTTCCATCTGAGCTCTTGATATTCATACAAGTGGTTCTCTTCTCTCCAAAGGTCTCTTTAATTTTCCTGTAGGCAGTATCTATCTTACCCCTAGTGAGACAAGCCTCTACATCCTTACATTTGCCCTCTACCCATCCCTGCTTAGCCATTTTGCACTTCCTGTCGATCTCATTTTTGAGACGTTTGTATTCCTTTTTGCCTGCTTTATTTACTGCGTTTTTATATTTTCTCCTTTCATCAATTAAATTCAATATTTCTTCTGTTACCCAAGGATTTCTATTAGCCCTCGTCTTTTTACCTACTTGATCGTCTGCTGCTTTCACTACTTCATCTCTCAGAGCTACCCATTCTTCTTCTACTGTATTTCTTTCCCCCATTCCTGTCAATTGTTCCCTTATGCTCTCCCTGAAACTCTCTACTACCTCTCGTTCTTTCAGTTTATCCAGGTCCCATCTCCTTAAATTCCCACCTTTTTGCAGTTTCTTCAGTTTCAATCTGCAGTTCATAACCAAGAGATTGTGGTCAGAATCCATATCCGCCCCTGGAAATGTCTTTACAATTTAAAACCTGGTTCCTAAATCTCTGTCTTACCATTATATAATCTATCTGATACCTTTTAGTATCTCCAGGATTCTTCCAGGTATACAACCTTCTTTTATGATTCTTGAACCTTTTATGTATTCTAAACTAAGAGATATTTAACAAGTTATGCACAGTGAAATGAGTCAGTTGCAATTAATGAAACCTTCTTTTTCTTCTCTAATGAGATCCCATCAATGAAAGAGGAATGCCTTCAATGTCATAACACTTCAGTTTGATAAGTTGAATTTTCTGACCCCACACAATCAAAGGCTTTAGCAAGGACACAGAATATACCAACAGTCTCATAACAAATAAATACCCCACTCATAAGATTATAGTTGGTGGGGACTTCAACCTTCCCTTGATATGTTGGCAAAAATACTTGTTCAAAACTGGTGGTAGGCAGAAAACATCTTCCGAGATTGTCCTAAATGCTTTCTCTGAAAATTATTTTGAGCAGTTTCATACGATTATAGTTGGTGGGGACTTCAACCTTCCCTTGATATGTTGGCAAAAATACTTGTTCAAAACCAGTGGTCGGCAGAAAACATCTTCCGAGATTGTCCTAAATGCTTTCTCCAAAAATTATTTCGAGCAGTTAGTCCACGAACCCATGCGAATTGTAAATGGTTGCGAAAACACACTTGACCTCTTTGCCACAAACAATCCAGAGCTAATAGAGAGCATCATGACTGATACAGGGATTAGTGATCACAAGGTCGTTGTAGCTAGGCTCAATACCGTTTCTTCCAAATTCACCAGAAACATATGCAAAATAATTTTATTTAAAAAAGTGGATAAAGTATCACTAGAAGCCTTCCTAAGAGAAAATCTCCATTCCTTTTGAACTGACTATGCAAATGTAGATGAGATGTGGCTCAAACTCAAAGCTATAGAAGCAACAGCAATTGAGAGATTCATACCTCATAAATTGGTAAGAGATGGAACTGATCCCCCATGGTATACAAGACAGGTCCGAACGCTGTTGCAGAGGCAATGGAAAAAGCATGCGAAGTTCAGAAGGACGCGAAATCCTGAAGATTGGCTAAAATTTACAGACGCGTGAAATTTGGCACGGACTTCTATGCGAGATGCCTTTAATAGGTTCCACAACGAAACATTGTCTCAAAATTTGGTAGAAAATCCGAAGAAATTCTGGTCGTATTTAAAGTACACAAGCGGCAAGACGCAGTCAATACCTTCGCTGCGCAGTGCCGATGGTACTGTTACCGACGACTGTGCCGCTAAAGCGGAGTTATTGATCACAGTTTTCCGAAATTCCTTCACCAGGGAAGACAAATGGAATATTCCAGAATTTGAAACACGAACAGCTGCTAGCATGAGTTTCTTAGATGTAGATACCTTAGGGGTTGCGAAGCAACTCAAATAGCTCGATACGGGCAAGTCTTCAGGTCCAGATTGTATACCGATTAGGTTTCTTTCAGATTACGCTGATACAATAGCTCCCTACTAAGCAATCATATACAACCACTTGCTCACCGATAGATCTGTACCTACAGATTGGAAAATTGCGCAGGTCGCACCAGTGTTTAAGAAGGGTAGTAGGAGTAATCCATCGAACTACAGACCTATATCATTGACATCGGTTTGCAGTAGGGGTTTGGAGCATATACTGTATTCAAACATTATGAATCATCTCAAAGGGAACGATCTATTGATACGTAATCAGCATGGTTTCAGAAAACATCGTTCCTGTGCAACGCAGTTAGCTCTTTATTCGTACGAAGTAATGGCCACTATTGACAGGGGATCTCAAGTTGATTCCGTATTTCTAGATTTCCGGAAAGCTTTTGACACCGTTCCTCACAAGCAACTTCTAATCAAGCTGCGGGCCTATGGGGTATCGTCTCAGTTGTGCGACTGGATTCATGATTTCCTGTCAGGAAGGTCGCAGTTCTTAGTAATAGACGGCAAATCATCGAGTAAAACTGAAGTGATATCAGGTGTTCCCCAGGGAAGCTGTTCCTGATCGATATAAATGACCTGGGTGACAATCTGAGCAATTCTCTTAGGTTGTTTGCAGATGATGCTGTAATTTACAATATAGTAAGGTCATCCGAAGACCAGTATCAGTTGCAAAGTGATTTAGAAAAGATTGCTGTATGGTGTGGCAGGTGGCAGTTGACGCTAAATAACGAAAATTGTGAGGTGATCCACATGAGTTCCAAAAGAAATCCATTGGAATTCGATTACTCGATAAATAGTACAGTTCTCAAGGCTGTCAATTCAACTAAGTACTGGGTGTTAAAATTACGAACAACTTCAGTTGGAAAGACCACATAGATAATATTGTGGGGAAGGCGAGCCAAAGGTTGCGTTTCATTGGCAGGACACTTAGAAGATGCAACAAGTCCACTAAAGAGACAGCTTACACTACACTCGTTCGTCCTCTGTTAGAATATTGTTGCGCGGTGTGGGATCCATACCAGGTGGGATTGACGGAGGACATCGAAAGGGTGCAAAAAAGGGCAGCTCATTTTGTATTATCACGTAATAGGGGAGAGAGTGTGGCAGATATGATACGCAAGTTGGGATGGAAGTCATTAAAGCAAAGACGTTTTTCGTCGCGGCAAGATCTATTTACGAAATTTCAGTCACCAACTTTCTCTTCCGAATGCGAAAATATTTTGTTGAGCCCAACCTACAGAGGTAGGAATGATCATCAAAATAAAATAAGAGAAATCAGAGCTCGAACAGAAAGGTTTAGGTGTTCGTTTTTCCCGCGCGCTGTTCGGGAGTGGAATGGTAGGGAGATAGTACGATTGTGGTTCGATGAACCCTCTGCCAAGCACTTAAATGTGAATTGCAGAGTAATCATGTAGATGTAGATGTGGATAATTTTTCTTGTTTAGCTGTGGCATAATTACATTTGTGATGTCTTGTATTGCTTTATCTGTGGAGAATCCTTTATGAATACTAAACTGAGAGGCATTTAACAAGGTCCTGACAGTTAAATGAGTCAGTATTCTATTACAGGCAACTTTACCGAACAGTTAAGAGAAGACTGGGAGAAGTGATGCAGGTTTGTAATCTGCTTATCTCCAGTTTTATAGATTTGTGTTTCTATAGCATATTTGTCTGTCAGGATGTTTACACCCCATGCCACTGATTGATTACAATGATAGCTTAAGGGTAATTCTATCAAATCAGCACAAGAGTTTAATATACTGCTAGAATCACAAACATAGCTAGCGTAATTACAAGGGTGGTTTGAAAAGTTCTCAGAATGGAATAGAAAAAAAGTATTTACATCACTGAAACTTCTTTTATTTTTTAATGTAGTCTCCTTGTAGTTTAATACACTTGTTCCAACAATGTTCCAGTGCCTTGATCCCATGTCGAAAATGAGTTTCCTCCAGGCTTGCAAAATAGTTGTCAACTTTGGCTATCAATTCTTCAGTTGAAGTGAATCTTCATCCACCAACAAAAATTTTCAGTTTTGGGAAGAGATGGAAGTCTGACAGAGCCATATCTGGTGAATAAGACGGGTGTGGCAACAATTCATACCTTAATTCGTGTAATTTTTCCATGGCGATGGCACGTATGTGCGGGTATGGATTGTCTTGATGGAAGATGACTTTCTTCCTTGCTAAACCTGACCTTTTTTCGTGGTCTTTTGTTGTGGTTTGTCCATGATCTTTCCCGCCGAAAGAATTGTCTTTGCTTTCTTTGATGATGGAGACTCAGCATGTTTCCACTGCCTTGACTGTTGTTTTGTCTCTGGGGTATAGTAGTGCACCTAAGTTTCATCTGTGGTCACAAACTGCCACAAAAATTTTGTTCATTCCTCCTAAAACTGACCAAACATTGTTCCGGTATGTCGATTCTCACGTGTTTTTGATCCAGTGTGAAGAGTCGTGGCACCCATCTTGCGGCCAATTTTTTCATTTCTAATCATTCAGTTTAAATCTGATATACCCTTTCAGATGACATCTGCCAAGCGTGAGCAATTTCATGCACTTTCAGTCGGCAATCCTCCATGAGCATTTTTGCAATGATTTCTGGAGTAGTGACACATCTTGGCCGACCATTGTACGGATCATCATCTAAGCTCTCCTGACCAAATTTAAATTCATCTGTCCACTTGGCACCAGTTGAATATGAACGACCAGTGTCCCCAAGTGTCTTCTGGAAATCAGCATGAATGTCCTTGGCTTTTATACCCTTGTTTTCGAAGTACTTAATCACTGCTCAAATCTCAATTTTTTCAATCTTTGCAAATCACTATGTGGGAACAACAACAGAGCCACATCAACACCATAGCTCTATTCCAAGAGCACTGCTTACAGGCAAAAGACGAATGAATATGACATGAACAACTTATTGTGCTAGCGCTGACGTCATATGGTGATTCCAAGAACTTTTCAAATGACCCTCGTATTACGTTTAGTGACTTGATAAATTCTGCTCTAGATTTTTTCGAAACTAATATCTGTTGGTGGTGAATGTAATGTTCGCAAAAATCAGTTAAATCAGTAAGGAAGTAGTCATTGAATTTGATGGCCAGTGATTTAATCATGTCACCATTTCTGCTGGAACCATCATCTGGGAGCTCGTTTTCATAAGGGTTACAATTTTTATCAGTTTCTTGTTTGATAATATTCCAAATAGTTTTTGCCTTATTCTTGAGTGTTTTATTTTTTGAGCATAGTACGTAAGTATTGATTCTTTTTTTTTTTCCTAATAAAAGAGTTGAAGATTCAACAATACTGGTGGTAATGTAGCTTCAAATCTGTGACTACTTCTTGTCCTCTGAAATATGTAGAGCTCTTTTGCTAGCACGTGATGCTTATATCTCAGGAGTTATCCACAAATTACCCTTACGTATGTTCAATTTTTCTCTTACTTGTTTCAGGGGACAACATGACTCAAAGTGCAGTAGGGCCATGTTTGACCCTCTGGTAGGCACAATCAGCCTGATGGGCACAGCTGACATGCTTTTGTTCCTCTCTCCCAACTTAGGCTGTGTGGGAGATTCCCACCATTAGTACCTCCCCACCTTCAGTTTCTGTTTACAGCCACCTCATTAGTTTTTGCATGACCTCCATGGAGAGCAGACTTCACGTTAGTGGCCTCCCAAGCTCATTGCACCCCATTGCGTATCACTTACAGAGTTGTGTGTTTTTAGTTTTCATCAGAGGTGTTAATTTGCTCACTTGATTTGAATTTTCTCAATATTTTGTGAAAATACAAAGTGTACTGATCTTGGCGTTTCAGGCACATACATCTGAATATGTAATTATCCTCTTGTTCTTTCTTTTGCGGTCCAGATTCTCTACATATATGGCTCAGAATCATTACGATTTGTCTAATACAAGTCACCTCAAAGAAATATAGGCTTTGCTGTTGTGCAGAGATGAGGAAGAGCCTGTACTCTCTGAGGATCTTGGTGATGAGAGTGACATTGATTCACAAGATGAGGTGTCTGCCCCTGGTAGCTGAGTGGTCAGCGCGACCGAATGTCATGCCTAATGGCCCGGGTTGGATTCCCAGCTGGATCGGAGATTTCCTCCTCTCAGGGACTGGGTGTTGTGTTGTCCTTATCGTCATTATTTCATCCCCATCGACACGCAAGTCGCTGAAGTGGCGTCCACTCGAAAGACTTGCACCAGGCAAATGGACTACCCGATGGGAGGCCCTAGCCACATGGCATTTCCATTTTACAAGATGAGGTGGAAGAACATGAAGGGGCTTTGCTACTGAAGATGAAGAAGAAGGAGATAACAAAAAAAGAAACTTTTATTTGGGAAGAGATGAGAAGACCATCTGAGCCAAAAAACTATCTGGGAAAAGACATCACATAGGATCTCACACCATAACTCACCTTTCTGGAGTCATAGGAAAGGCTAAATATGTTAAAAGTGCAGTTGAATGCTGGAATAATTTATTCATTGATGACACCTTTGACACAGTCATCAAATACACAAACCAACACATTGACATTATCAGGAATCAATTCTCCAGAGAGAGAGAGAGAGAGAAGTTCCACAGATGTAACTGAACTAAGAGTTTTTATTGGCTTGTAACTTGTAGGTGCATACAGAGTGAATTGTCAAAATTCGAGAAACTTTGGGGGACTGAAGGTGATGGCACTGAAAAACTCAGTCTTGTGACGAACCTCAAAAGAGTCTAATACATTGCCTTCATTTTGACAACCAAACTACCAGAGCCCTATGGAAAGAATTTGACTGGATAGCCCCTGTTTGTGAAGTGTTTGAAAAGTTCTTGAAAATTGTCAAAAGAGCTATTACATCAGGGATAATGTCTCAATAGATAAAATGCTTCCACATTTTCATGGCAAATGTTTTTTTTTAAATAAAAGATAATTGCCATCAGTTTTTGTTGATATAGAAGGGAAGAAACAGCACAGCAGTATGTTTGGCTTTAATGTTGGTAAGTTTTTGGTTTCCTGCATACCATGCCAGAACAGAAATGTTTCATGTATCTTCACTCCATAATGAGGAGGCCATTAATCCCACATCTGGAGATAAAAGTAAAACAGAGATAGTCACATTCTACAGTTCAACAAAATGTGGTGCTAATACTGAGGATCAAATGGTTACTACTTATAGTGTGAGTCAAAACACAAAGTGTTGACCAATGGTCATTTTTTTCACATTGTTAAATGTGGGTAGTATCAACTCCATGTTATTTACCTTGGAAAGCAACTGGAGGAACTGCATAGAAGAGTGTACCTAAAATCACTGGCACATCAGCTTGTTCTTGGAGAGCTATGCAGAAGAAGCATAGAGAAGATTGGAATATCCTCCAGCTTGCTAATATGAATCAAAAGATTTATCTCCACAGAAGACAGGAAGAAACCACCACCTGTCCCTCACCCCAAAAGACGTGGATGCACCACCTGCACTACAGAAATGGGTCTCAGAAGGATATCAAACGACAAATGTAAAAACTACCTCAAAGCAATATGCTTATCCCATGCAAATATGATCTATCAGTTTTGCTTCTCTGTGTGCCAATGTGTTTCTTCTGGTAAAGTTGAAAACATGAAACAGGTGATTTTAAAATCTGTGCCTGTGAGACTCATTGCGCCCGAACACAGAGCCCCCAGAAGTGCGCCTGATGGAGGGTTAACAAAAAATTAAAATTTCTATCTGATGTAAACATCAAATTAGAAGTATTGATTAAAAAACAGTAACTTATAATGAGCAAAAATGTTCCGTTTTGTAACTGGAGTATGCCTATTCTCAATAACAACAACGGGGAATACAAAGCATAACAGCTATGTAAAGAGTACAACCACAGTCCTACGTTAGATTGTGGTACATCAAAATCAGTTAGAGTATTCTTTTTTTGACTGTCGAGCATACTGCCACGAAATTTTATCTGTGTGAGCAATTGCTGCGTTGAGAAACTGTCTCTTCACCCATTTCGCTTTATTAATATAGTGATATTCCCGTATTCGTAGTTCTCTGATCTCTCCAATATTATATCTTTTCGATTGTCGACATAGTCGATGTGCAATTTGTAAAAGGAAGTTCAGCCTATTACTAAAAAGAGGGCGTGGTGGCGTCGAGACGCCGCGTCAAGCTTAAGAGTAACAGAACGTCCTCACATTAAGACTTTAAATGGTCATTAAAGAAGCAGTGTTAAAGCTTTTGATGGTATTTCGTAGCCCCAGAGGCATAAAATTTCCACTCAACGTCAGCTGAAGTTATGGACATGCGTATTTTGCTAGATAACAATCCGTTAAGCTAACACCTGTGTTCCAGTATCTTGTTTACGTAATGTATATTGGAGTCTGTGCTAGTTAATGCCCGTATGAATCAGTCGTCACGCAGGTGCACGCGGGAAACAATATTTTACAATGAAACTCGCAGTGGTGAGTTCAGTTCGTCATTAAAAATTTTCCTCCCGTCAATTTTATTTGAAGGAGGTGTGGTCAATTGTGCGAAGTTTTGAATTGACGTCAGAGTTCCGATTCTTTTACGACAGTACTTTATTTGTTTATGATATCTTTATTAATGGTTGTGTGCTAAGTATCGTCCAGTAGAATTTTCTGCAGGATGCTGTTTCACGATAAAACTTTTTCTTAAGGGATTAGTAACGCGTTGACATTAAATTTGGCAAAGCTTGTCGGATAATTTGCTGTTTACAGGCCACAATTGCCCCCTCCATGGATTGATCTCGTTAATAAATATTAAATGAATAAACAACTCATCTAAGTTGTTCAGCGTCCAAGTGAATATTACAAAAACTATGAAACCCATTTTGCAGGTTGGTTTCATTGATCAACTCTGTGTTGGGCCACTCCACCAACAGGGCTCGACAACGTTAATATATTCCATTTTAGCACTTAACAACACTTTTGTTGTATACTAACACTTATGTTGTAGTATACAAGATCACGTTACTGGATATGAACCAGATTCTGTTTTTCATTGTGATCTTCAGTGTGTTTTGTCAAATTTTGCTGTGATAACAGTGCTAAGATGTAAATCTGTTATACCATTTTCCCTGTCGACTCAGTGTGCCACTCATTAAGTTACAAGTAAGTGACAGGAGCAATTTTGATGAGGAGAATAAGGAAGAAAATTGATCATATTGTTATTGAAGTGCTTAAATTAGTGTTTATTGGAAGGGGTCAGGGGATATATGGGAAGAGATTTCAGCCTGGTTCCTTCTTATATAGATCTTGGCACTTTTCTTCTGTTCTGATACAATTTTTCATCTCGAGCAAAATTTAAAAATTTTAAGACCACAATGATTGTTCAGAACTGCATAGCAAAATGCTTAAGCTTTCTGAAATGCTTGTAGGGCCTAATGTGTTTGATAAAAACTATATCTTGGGGTGCCTGGACAAGTTGATCCCAGTTTTTATGAAGTAGTCGGTGATTAAATTTCAGGCTGCAGGTGTCCACAAAACCAATCCTCACAGCAGTAAACAGAGACATTAATAATAATAATAATAATAATAATAATTTTATTGTCATTCAGCCATTACAGCAATAGACAATGTCATATACATACTAAAATACAATTAATAGTTTGAAAGAAACAACAGGTTTGTTGTTAACATTATAGTATTATATTACAGTTGATAAATTCTCTTATATCATAGAATGGATGGAGGACTAGCCAGTCATGAATTGTTTGTTTGAATAATTGTTCATTAATTGAGGAAGATTATTAAATAATTTGTACCACATGATTTTGTAGCTGTTGAGTGACTTTGACAGTCTGTGGTGAGGAATATAGAGGCACCTATTCCTTCTTGTATTGTGGCTATGTACAATTTCTCTGGTTTTTGTTTCTGGTAATTTCTTCTTCGTATAAATTAGAACATAGTATATGTACAAGTTTATAACAGTCATGATTTTCTGTTCACAAAACAATGGTTTACAGTGTGCCTTATATGCAGAACCAGTAATTATCCTAATTGCTTGTTTTTGCATTATTAATATGTCATGTACACAGCTAGAGTTCCCCCACAAAATAATTCCATATGTTATTATACTTTGAAAGAATGAAAAATAGGATGTTCAGACATATTTCTCAGGAACACCATCCATAAGTCGCCTTAACAGGTAAATAACTCTTGACAATTTACCACTAATATATTGTACATGTTTGACCCCAATATAATTTATCATCAATGTATACCCCCAAAAATTTGACATAACTTGGATCATCTGACAGAAGCTTGTCTCTAAGACTACAGACCATCTGCTGTGTTTTGTTTTCATTCAGCAGGAATCCATTTGCCTTGAACCAATAGGATGCTTGGTCAATTGTCTTTGCTGCACATGTTTTAAGGCTATTGAAATCATCACTAGCATGAAGAAATGTTGTATCATCTGCATACAACACAGTGGTGGACTTGATAAATGACGGCAGATCATTTATCATTATCAGGAACAAAAAGGGCCCCAGCACAGATCCCTGCGGAACACCTACGTTGACTTGTTCTATACTTGACATTTCTCTCCCTACACAAACAACTTGCTTACGATTCTGAGGATATGATTTTATTAATACTGTTTGTAAATATTCTATTATAAACCCAGACTAAAAACATGAACCATATAATTCTTAGGATGCCTAAATTTACTGTTATTTGTTGCAGTAAATGAGTTCTTTTTCATCCAAATAATTTTGTTAAGTTCATTATCTGTTGTACTTAGCCGATTTACCTTCACGTTAATCTACGTCTATACTATGCAAACCACTGTGAAGTGCATGGCAGAGGGTACATTCCATTGTACCAGTTATTAGAACTTTTACCTATTTCATGCAGATGGAGAAACTATCGTAGAGGCTGCCTGTTCAGTTGCTTTGCCATCTTTGTCACACTCTCCCATGGGTCAGACAAATCTGTGACCATTCGTCCTGCCCTTCTCTGTACACGTTTGATTTCCCCTGACATTCCTTTTTGGTATGGGTCCCACACACTTGAGCAATATTCTAGGAGGGTTTCACAAATGACTGCTTAGAAATCTCCATCATAAACCAATTGCATTTCCCTAGTATCCTACCTATAAACCATAGCCTGCTGTCTGCTTTACCCACGACAGAGCCTACATGATGCTTTCACTTTGTATCCTTACTAAGCGTTGCACCCACATATTTGTACAATTTTACATGTTCAAACTGTGACTTACTAATATTATATTCATCTTGCATTTGTTTGTGTTACTTAGTTTAAGTTCACTGTATACTCACAAGCTGACCAGTATGAGTAAGTCTGTATCCCAGTCTTTCTAGTTCCACGACTTGTGTGTTGCCCACTTAATAGCTTAGTTTTGATATCTGTAACTGCTGCATTATGTTAAGTAGCTGAGTCTTTACAATCTGAGTTCCTTATCTTCAACTTATCATGCTCATCATGAAACGGCTAGAGGGATTAGTAAACTTCTTAACTTCCAAGCAGAATGAGGTAATATTAAGTGGCAATAGTAACAATCTACAATCCCTAGTACAATTTGCAACAAGAATTGTGGCCACCAGCAATAATACTATTGACAACATTTTTTTATGGGCTTAGATTCGTTCAGGCTGGAAAGTCATAGCGTGATTCCCACAGTTAATGACCTCACAGACCGCAATGATTAACTGCTGATGGTAAGTATCAGGGTGCATAACAAAAATATTTCGAAACTGTAAGGGTAATAAATTAAAATGAATTGAGGAATTCAAGAATAATTTGCATAATACAGACTGGAAAAATGTACTCTGTGCAAGCTGGTGTTAACAAAAACTGTGTTGTTTAACAGTCAGGTCAAACTGAAAACTGCTTTTCTAAGAACTTAACTAGTGGAAACAGATTAAATGCACCTCGAACATGAGTTACAAATGGAATCAGCATATCATGCAAAGCTGCAAGAAGGCTCTCCTTGGCATCAATGGACACAGATGTTGAGAGGGTTAAATCACATTACAAACTGTACAGTAAAATTGCAAGCTAAATCATCAGAGCCTCAAAATGTACATATGTTCTAGGAAAAAAATAAGTTCATTTGATAACTGTTTGGAATATAGTTACAATGAATAGGGAAAACCAATCGGGAATAAATTTATTTAATGGTAGATAGTGAACCGACCATAGAGAGCCCCAGTATTGCAGAAACTTATAAAGAAATTGCATCAGTAAAAGTTATTTAGATTTGAACACTTCCCTGGTGAATAGCCTACTGTTTCTTAGAAATGTCATCCAAAATTATAAAATTCAGGTTGGTCTTGCCTCTGCAAAAGAAGCGATCAGTGTCATTACGTCTTTCAAAAATGAGATTTAATTGTACTGAAGTCAGTAATAAGTCAGTATTAACCTAGAAGTGCATAAAATTACTTATATAATGAATTTTTTCACAGTGATACCTTAGAAATACTTGAACCCACTATTGTCAGCAGACTTCACTAAAAAGTAGACTAAACATTAGTAAAGTATTACAACCTTTTCTCATCATTACAGCCAATTTTTTTGAAAAAAAAAAAAAAAAAAAATCATGTACAGTATAAGGAATGGCACGCAAAAAAACCAGCCCTGAGTGCAACCTGCTCTCCAGTTATGGATGAATTGTTGCCCGCCACTACCAGATACAGCAGCAAATAGATAAACATGTAATAATTAGATAATAAAGACATAACAAATAAGCTAATGTGAAGGTCAGAACAACTTTGAAACGATAAGTGACGGTTGGCAGGTGACAATGGGCAGTGTAGTATTTGGGGCAAGTTTTTCATGTGCCCTCCTGTGCTTTATGTACAAGAAACATGCTGAGTGGCAAATATTATGGAATGTAATATTTTAGGAACAAATAACTTGCTTATATAATTGTCTTAATCATAGCAAGTTGTTTGTTCCTCAAAATATTACAGTCAGTAAATCAGAAATTACTGTTATGGCTATTGTGTGAACAGTGATGTCCTCAAGCAAAAGCTAAAATATTATGGAATAATAAGAACATGAACTCATGGTTTTTGTTAATTTTACAACTTCAAAATGCCTTTTTCATGTTGCAGTATTCCAGCAAGTAAAATGCATTTTGAAGTTGTAAAACAGACATTTATATACAGTACTTGGGGCAGAAAATGACCACACAAACAAACTTGTTATGGTTTTTATCTATCTGAATGGTAGATAGCAGAGACTATTAGTACCATGGTATTTCATAGCTATAGGCACTCATAGGGATGTGGGCCAGACAAATGCCCAGTGAGCAGGACATTTATACTTTGGCATTTGCCATGGAGTTCATCCAAAGCAGTTTTAAATGCCCAAAACCTGGGCAGTTGTAAAAACGTGCTGTTCAAAGTTTTTAAAGCTAGAATGTATAATTTGCCAATTAAAATAGTAAGGGATGGGATGGCACATGTTGCTGATAGCTGCTTAATATAACACACTTTAACATTTATGTCGTGATTATTGAAGAAAAACAAAAATGCTTCATTGTCATATGTAGTGACATCTGTGACTGACTATAGTTTTCTGTTCTTTATCTTTTTCCATTTGACTGCACTGCTGTGAAGACAAAATTAGAACACTAACAAAAAAAAAATTATTTACAAGGAATTGATGCCCAAGACACTAGAATCATTTGATTCCTTTGCTAGTCAATTCCTAGAGAATCGTCTCTTCTTGGAATCTGGATCAGCACGTGACACATTTGGCATCCCTAATTAAAATCATTATGGATAAACTTTTTGGTTTTACTCTAGTACCAGCTATTCTAAGTAAATATTAATGCTATTACTGTTATTGCAAATAGTAGATGAAATTTTGAATGAGCAACTACTTCTAAGGTAGAAAGAAATTTGGTGTGTGTTCTACCCATCTTGCAGTTAATCATCTTGATCCAGCAGTACAAGGAAGTAACCTGAAGCCCGTAGAGATTCTTAATGCAATAAGCTTCATGGCACAGCAAAGAACAGCGGACTAAATGTTATTCAGGTTAGATAGTGCTTGGCTGGTGATGGGGACAAACAAGGACTTTTGTCCACACAGTTTGTGTGGGAAGGAGTGGATCCTCACCCTCAGGAAGATAAAAAATATTGTCTAAGTCCTCTATTGTGGCGGAGAAGTTTAGAAGGGACTTGTGAACTGGCAGAAGTTGTTGTAAAGATTTTGGGTGCTCCTGTTGCATCTGATGCTACAGAGCATTCCTTCAGCACTCTTAGAGGGATCCACACGCTCACATCAGAGAGAGCTGAAAAACTAACAACAACATACCTCTCGTGTAAAAAAGTTGATAAATGGAGTATGAAAACGACCTAAGCCTGTTGATCCCGAGGAAAAACACACACTGAACAATCCAAGCAAAAACAAAACAGAAAGGAACCCAATAGTCAGTGAGGAATCAGATTCAGGAGAATCTGTGACAGTCAGAATTTCATGATTCTTCTTTAACTTATGAAGATCAGGAAACTGACTGGGAACAAATTTTTTGTTTTTTACTGTAGTACAGTATAAGTAAAAATATTCCCTACAGGGTAGCTACTTTATATAAACAATATTTCAAAAATTACTTCTAAACTTGAGTGAGCGTTATTCCATATTTTTTTTTTTTTTTTTTTTTATATTATGTACTACCTCAGAAACTGACCTTAGTTACTGGAAGTTTACAGTCCAGTTTATTTCCCCTAGTAACTGTCCACTAACTCTCAAGCAGCTTAGCTTGGTTACCCAACCACTAATGAAGCAGTGTTGAAAAACACCTTTCCAATACAAAATATCAATGCCTGGGCATTTATGAATTTTGGGAATTTGCCCCAGCTTATAAATGCTGAGGAATTTTTCACCACCAGGCACTCAGAATGTGAAGCAGATAAATGCATTAAGTTATTCCACAAGGTTCTGTATTGGGCCCTCTATCGTTTTTTATATAAATCATCCAGAAGAAGCAAATATTATCCTTTGTGCCGTTGATACAAATGTAGGAATAAATAATAGTACCCATTCCCTTGGTAAAGGCAGATGATGAAATGTTAAAAAATATTGACAGAGGGTTGAAGACAAATGTATTGCTAATAAATTTTGGCATAACTCAATACATACAGTGTAATACATTCATAGAACTCCACAAGTTATAAATATGGGTTTCTCAAATAAGGAAATAGAAAGTGTTAATTCTTTGGGACAGCAAATAGGTAATTATCTTAGTTCAAAAACCCCAGTGCCAAGAATCACTGAAGCATCTTGCTTTGCAGCATTTGCAGTGCTTGTGGTTACTGCTAAAAGGGCTGTGTTGGGGTGTGGAGCATCTTGCTTTGGCAACATTTGCAGTGCTCGTGATTACTGATGTACAGAGCCGTGTTAGTGTCTGTAGGCCTCCTGGCTGAAACTTTGGTGAAGACCCTACCAGTGGAAATTTTGTGATACCTAACCTGGGAATATACCATTTTAGAGCTGTTTTCTTATTAAAAGCCTATAATGTAACATTTAAGATTTATTAACTAATTGTGTAAATTAATTTTACTGTACAGTTGATGATTTAATAAATTAAGAAGATTAAAAACTGAAGTAACTACTACCATTAAGGTATTAAACACTAGATGTTGTTTGTTGCTGTGGTCTTCAGTCCAAAGGCTGGTTTGATGCAGCTCTCCATGCTGCAACCCACATCCTTCTGAATCTGCTTACTGTATTCATTTCTTGATCTCCTTCTACAACCCCTCCACCCCATGCTTCCCTCCTGTACTAAATTGGTGATCCCTTGATGGCGCAGAATGTATCCTACCAACTGATCCCTTCTTATAGTCAGGTTGTACCATAAATTTCTCTTCTGCCCAATTCTATTCAGTACCTCGTCATTAGTTTCCTGATCTACCCATCAGTATTTCAACTTTAAAAATAAAATATTGAAACTATAAGGAAAGATGCTTGTTAGGCAATTGCAAGATGATAAAAGGGATGTAACAGCAAGAAAATTTTAATTATAATTAGTTCAAACTTAATACTATTCGAGCCAACATTAAAATGAAAATTACATATTATCTTATTGACTGATTTGTTTACACTTACAATTCATACTAGTGAAGTTACTTATAATACAGGGATGTTTCAATAAGTAATGCAACACTTTTTTTTATTGTCAAGCAATTTCAGTTGAAAAAATGCAGAATATGTTATGGGAAATTATCGAATATTCCCACTTTAGCCCCTATAGCTTCATGAACATATATTACTCAAGTCGTTCTACTTCCTAGCGTCATACGCTTAACAGGATTTATGGAATTTGTAGATAAATAAAATAAAAAATAAATTAATAAAATGAATGTCCCATAGGTGGTGGTGGTGCTATATGTAGCCTTCAAGATGGTGTCTGTAATGGAGGTGCATTCCAAGCAGAGAGCTGTCATTGAGTTTCTTTTGGTGGAAAACAAGAGCATTGCAGATTTCATAGGTGCCTGCAGAATGCCTAAGAGACCTGGCAGTGAAAAAAAGCACGGTGTCGTTGGGTGAGGTATCTGTTATCATCGCAGCAAGGTCGTGCAGACATCTCCGATCTCCCACGTGCCCTCCGGCCACACGAGGTTGTGACTTCTGCAATTCTGGAACGTGCAGACACACTCATTCGAGGTGATCGACGGATCACAAACACCTCGCTGTTGCAACTGGGTGTGTCAGTTGGTTGTGCTGACACACTCACCCACCGTTTGGGGTACTCAAAGGTGTCTGCCCATTGGGTTCCTCACCACTGAACAGAAGACCATAAAGAGGAACGATGGACCATCTGTGTGGAACTGCTTGCACATTATGAGGCTAACTGTGACAATTTTTTGTTGATCATCATCACAGGTGATGAAATGGGTTCATCACTTTACACCAGAAACAAAATGGCAGTCCATGAAGTGATGCCATTCCACTTCACCTCTGAAGAAGAAGTTCAAAGCCACACACTCAGCTGGTAAGGTCATGGTGATGGTTTTCCAGGACTCTGAAGTGGTTATTCTGTTTGATGACCTCCCTCATGGTGCAACAATCAACTCTGAAATGTATCACACTACTCTCAGGAAATTGAAGATATGACTTCAATGTGTTTGTCACCAAAGAAATGCAAACAGACAACTATTTCTCCAAGGCAATGCAAGGCTTCACACAATTATGCGTACCTAGAGGCTCATAAAACTTCAATAGTGTGTTCTTCCTCATCCACCCTACATCCCAGATCTTTCACCCTCCAACTTCTCTTTGGCCCAAGAAGGATGTACTCGACAGGAAGCATGTATGTGGATAATGGGGAGGTTATTGACACAGCAAGACATAGGCTACGTCATCAAACAGTAGAGTGGTACCATGTAGGCTCTCTCAGTAAGGTGGCGTAAGACCGTTGCATTGAATGGAGATTGTACTGAAAAATAGGATTTTGTAGTCAAAAGAGTAGGGAATAATATGGTATGTTGGAATCCTGAATAAAACCTACCTGCTTTCAGGAAAAAATGTGTTGCATTACTTATTGAATGCCCCTTATATCTTCATAAGAAAAGGCTCATAGTTGTAGCTTGTCCTTATTATGAAGTCACAAATAAAGTTGTTATCTGTCAGACACTATGGGTATTAAGACATCTTATACGTATCCTAAAATCTCATAACTTTATTCATTATCTGAAAATAGATCTCAAGAATCCGAATCTGGTGACAGAAAGCTATATATATTTTTTGAGAAATCAGATTCACTTTCAGCTGCAAATATTCCATTAACCATTCTTTTAAAAGTCATAACAATTTTGCCAAATGAAGTTCCACATATTTTATGATGGCTGCTAGGAATCTGGCAGTGCAGAGTTTGAGAGATGAAAGCTGGTTCATATCAGTTGTCTGCTAAAAAGTTGTTGCATAACCTCATACAAAAAAAATTATGTCTATGTCTTAAGTGATTGTAAAAATGCAGGCTCCAAGGCTGCAGCCTAGACAGCCTGAGCATATTTGCATATCTTTATATATGTGTTACGGAATCATTTTTGGGGGGAAATTTGATGTACAGGGGCAGTATTTAAGGAATACAGAGCATGATATAAGAATTATCTCTGATGTTAATCAACAACATCTTGCAGGTAGAGTATTTTGAGAGAGAGAGAGAGAGAGAGAGAGAGAGAGAGAGAGAGAGAGAGAGAGAGAGAGAGAGAGAGAGAGAGAGAGGGGGGGGGGGGGGGGGTAGGTGCATTTCCTTTGTCTTTACTAATACTGCTCTTTTCTTAAAAAATAATGAGGAAAGCATGAATGTAACACTAGGACCGAAAGCAGCATTTACAAAGACATCAAGGTATTGATGGACATACAGAAAGGAATCGGGTGTATGGGTACAAATATCTTCAACAAACTAACAGAGCACATTAAATGTTTTATGTAGATAACATGCTTTATTTTAAGACTGAATTAAAGGACTTTCTGTTAGGCAACCCCTTTTCTGTTGAAGAGTGCTGCGTCCTTGTCACCACTGTGGAGTCTTATACCAAGCAACACATTGCAACACAAATGCACACGTGGATTAACATGGTTCTTTATTTACATGAAAAGATAGCTGCTACTTAACTTTGTGTCCATGTGTTGTGCTACAAGCTCTTCCATAATAGTCCTCTTGCAGACGATATTGGTTATCTTGTTATTACTCTGATCTGGTCCAACTACATACTGTCATAGCCTTAGCTGAACTATGCCGCTCCTTGAATAAATGACAGATTTCAACCTGGAATAGTGAGTTGAGTTACTGACTGAGGCCCTCCAGTCAGTGGCAGCGATCTAAATACCTGCGGTCGAGAGGGCATTGGCAGCGTGTTGCTTGTGAGTGTATCTTTGGCCTCTTTCCTGATAGGTACACTTGACCCAGCACCTACTATCGATCTTGATGCTACATCTTTGCTGATTGGTGTGCTGGTGACAGCTTATGTCAGCACATCCCCCCCCCCCCCCCCCGCCACCCAAAAAAAAAAACTGCACTGTTGTTGTGTAGGGAGGATGTGAATGGCAACGGAGGGAGGGGGGAGGCAGGACACTGGACATAGAGCTGAACCGGGAGTAGTGATTGGAGGATGGCACACTCCCGGCCATACCCTGCCATCTGGCTTGTGAGGCAACAGGAACATCCTCCGTAAAACTGCTGCCAGGGCACACATTAGGCTTGAGGGCATGTCCTTAGGCAATGATGCTGAAGAGAAAGACAGTTCACGTCCATCGGGTCAACGAGCAGGGATGGTGTGGGCAAGGGCAAATCATCCATCCAATCCTTGTGGGGTGAGCTGGTGGTACCAGCGGCCAGTTACAAAGGCCACAGGGTCCCATGAGGCCATGAATCTGGAGGAAGAAAAGCAGCAGAATCACAGAGCAAATGACATGCTCAAATTTGGTTCTGGTGGCAGCACTAAAAAACATCAGGACTTGCAATCAAGTACATAAAAGACCCAATGTGTTCCTGGATCATGCCTCTTTCCCAGCGCCCATGGTTGACATAAACCGTGAAAAGAACAAGATCATGTGGCACAAAGCGATACTTGCAGACCGCTGGCGGCACTGGATGCTGCAGTGGGTGTAGCGTGAGTAGCAGCATCCAATAGCGGTGGCCTTGCAGAAGTTCCGCCAGTGATGGTCCATCTTGTGGGTTTGAGCAATAGGAGGCAAGACAGAGTTGCAGCGCCTTTTCCCATGTGTGGGTGATGCGAAGCTTGGCCATGTGTTGTTTAAAGCTGCGTACAAAGCGTTCTGCTTCTCAGTTGGACTGCTGATGAAACGGAGCACTGGTTGGATGACAAATGCTGTTTCGTTCATAAAACTATTCAAAATCACGGATGTAAACTGTGGTCCGTTGTCCGAAACAAGTGCTTCTGGCAAACCTTCTGTGCGAAATACGGAGGATGACACCTGAATGGTGCTATGTGATACAGTAGAAGCCATGGGCACCGCAAATGGGAACTTGCTAAAAGAGTCTACCAATGCGAGCCAACGAGTATTCGAAAAAGGTCATACAAAGTCTATGAGCACTCATTGTCATGGTGATTGAGTCTTAGGTCAAGCTGAGAATGTCTGTGGCGGATTGTTTTTCTGTGCAAGCAAAACACTGTGACGTCTTCTGTTCAATGTGGGCATCCATGTCCTGCCGTATACAGTGCTGGCACATTAACTGTTTAGTGTGAACAATTCGTCCTTGATGGAGCAATTGCAACACATCCTTTTGAAGCATTTTGAGAATAAGCACACACTTTATTCACTGTCATTTTGAACTAGAATCACACCTGTTTAACTGAAAGGTTATGCTGACGTACAATGTATCAGCGCACGAGTGAGTTCTGGATACTGTTAAATGAACAAGGCCAAGACTTGTGAATTTGATGCAACAAAATCTTGAGATCTGAGTCTGCTTCCACTGTCTGTGCAATTTTTCTGTAGTCCAAGGGAAAAGATTCCAACAATTCACAGTCCTGTGCTTCGATTTGCCAACAAGATGTGGCAGATGCATCAGAGTCTGGGTCAGTTGGAAGGCGAGATAGGGCATCTACATTGCCATGCTTTGCCGTAGATCTGTACACAATTTCATTCTGATACTGCGAAAGCAACAGACCCTGATCTTGCACTTTTTGAGCTGAGAGTGTAGGAACTGACTTTGATGGATGAAACAAGGATTGCAAAGGCTTTGTGATCTGTCATTAAATAGAATTTGTGCCCATACAAATAGTGATGGAGTTTTGTCACACTATACACAATAGTGAGAGCTTCTTTTTCAGTTTGTGAATAACTGCACTGAGTCTGCATTAACAACTTTGAGGCAAAAGCAATGGGTCTGTCTTGTGCTCTAATTCTGTGTGAAAGCACAGTGCCAATTCTGTAGGAAGAAGCATTGATGTGAAAAACTACTGGCTTGGCAAGGTCAAAATGCACGAAACATCTGTCACTAAGCAAAGCATTTTTGAGTTTCTGAAATGCATCTTGACAGCCTTTAGTGCACACAATAAGTACATTTTTGTGATACAAGTGATGCAGTGGAGCTGCGATCTGAGCAGCATTCAATATGAACCGAATGTAGTATGTCATCTTCCCTAGTACTGACTGCACTTCAGACACATTGCGAGGAACAGGCAGGTCGTGGATTGCAAGCAAATGAGACTGGAGGGGGTGCACACCCGGACTGTTTATCACACAAGTACTGTAGTTCAGTTTGGAAAGAGTCACACTTTTTGAGATGACACTTGAGTCCTGCTTCTGACAGCACTCAAAAAAGAGTACACAAATTGGCAATGTGTTCCTCTGGTGTATGACCTGAGATAGCAATATGGTCAAGGTAGTTTGGACAAAATGGCACTTGTGCAGTCTGCTGTTCCAAGTAACATTGAAAAATGGCGGGAGCAGAAGCACTGCCGAAGGGCAGACAGAAATACTTGAACAGTCCTAAGTGTGTATTTACAATAAACACTTTCTGTGAGTCTTCATTCAATGGAATTTTCAAGTAAGCTTCACGCAAATCAACCTTAGAAAAGTAACATTGTGCACTAAGCCTGTCCATGAGTTTCACAGGGCGAGGTAACAGATAAGTGTCAACTACGGTTTGTTAGTTGACTGTAAACTTGAAGTCAACACGAATCCGAGCAAAAGGCTTAGGCAACAAAACGAGAGGACTTGCCCATTGACTAGCTTGAATGGGAGCAATTACATCATTATCTTGCAATTCTTTCAATTCACTGGCTACTTTGTCTCTTAAGGCAGCTGGAGTGGTGCAGATCTGGAACAACTTAGGCTGTGCATTGTCTTTCAGTGTAACATGAGCTACAATATTATTAGCTCTTCCCATTCCTTCTGAAAATAGTTCAGGAAATTCTTTAAGTAAGCTAGCTACATTGTCTGGTGCAAAAGCAGATACGGAAAGTACGGTGTCGTGGATGCTAAGTCCAAACAAATCAAAGGCATCCAAACTGAATGTGTTCTCACTGTCTCTCGATTTCAACACAGTAAAACTCACTGCCATAGTGTGAGATTTGTAAGTGGCAGGCAAACTACACTGTCCAAGTGCTGGAATTTCCTGTCCGTTGTAAGCAGTTAGGTACTTACTAGATTTAGAAACTCTTAGCGTGTGGCACGATTAAGCAAAGTTACTGAGGTACCTGTGTCTAACTGAAAGTTCACACAATGGCCACCACTCGTAATGAGATAAATAGTAATGAGATAAATAGTTTGTTAGAATGTCACTGCACAGCACTAGGGTGAGGAGGAGGCACAACTTTAGTCTTACTTTGGTCAGAACCTGTCATAGGTTTATAAAAACACAGCGTTCACTGCAACTGCATGAGCCTGTTTTTTCTGGGAGCGGGCAAAATTGGCGTTTTTGTGCTGTTGCAAACGGACTGCTTGGACATGGCCTTCCTTCCTACATGTGTAACACATTGTGTTATGTGATGGGCAGCCCTGTCTTCTATGGCGAGCAAAACGTCTAGGGCAAGACTTCACTAAGTTCACAAGTTTTTTTTACTTGCATACAGAGCTGTCTGCATGGTTGTGTATGTGCTCGTTGTTGTGGCTGCTTGGAGTGGTCGCAAACAATGGGCGACTTGAACCAACAAATCAGGGCCTGGTCAAACTTATCGACCACTATGGCACCCGAGTCATATTGCTCTAAGATTTTCAGTACTTGAGGAAGTGATGGATCAGAGTACTTTAAGACCTGTTCCTGTATTCTGCTATCTGGGACACTGAATGTTATTGTATCTCTTGTCATGAAATCACTGTAAAAGTTGCCACAATTACACTTAAATTTACACTTCCCAGTCATGCCCGTAAATTCTGTGTACCAGTGATGATACGTCTGTTCTGGCTTTTTCTGCAAGCAAAAGAACTGATATCTAGCTGCATCTACATGGACTTCCTGGTCTTAATACTTCATTAATGCATTGATTGCCTTATCATAGCTGAGTTCGTCGGGAGAAATGGTTGGGAATAGTTTTTGTATTAACCTGAACCCTGGGGACTTTGCAATAGAAGGAACTTTACAGTGCCTTGAACACAAGGAACCTGACAATGTGTTTGAAACTAGGTCAGGTATTCAATCCATTCATACTCTTTTTCCTTAAATTGCAGGAACATTAGTATACTGGTTAGCAGCCCTTGTTGGGCTGGCTGGTTGGTTGGTTGGTTGTGCAGCCAGTAGTTGTACTATTGTTAGTAAGGCTGTGATTTGTTAGTTCTGAAACTGAAAAGCTTGTGCTAGACTCGCCACATTGGCTGTCTGCAGCTGAGACACAGGGGCAGGGAGTGGTGGGGGTGGGAAATTCATGGTTTACACATATCTGTTAATGCAAGAAGCAAGAAAAGCCTCTGAAAAGAGAAATTTGATTAGTTTGCAGCTGCCTTCCTGGAATACATGCAAGAACACAAAAATAAATTAGCAAACAGAAATGAGCCCCCTGCTAGCTAAAACACAAAAGAAGCAAGCAAAATCTTTGATCGCCACTAAATTATCCTCCTCCCCACTGTTGTGTCCGCATCGCCAGTGTAGAGATTTGCACCAAGGTAGCAACATGACACAACATAAATGCACATGTGGATTATCGCAGTTCTTTATTTACATGTACAGACAGCTGCTATTTAACTTCAATAGAGTCGACGTGTTGTGGTACAGGCTTTTCCATAATAGTACTCTTGCAGACAGTATCAATTATCTTTGCTATTACTCTGATATGGTCCTGCTATGTACTGTCGTAGCCTAAGCTGAACTATGCTGCTCTTCAAATGAATGACAGACGCCGACCTGGAGTAGCGAATTGAGTCAGTGACTGAGGCCCTCCAGTCAGCGGCGGCAATCTAAATACTTGCAGTTGAAAGGGCTTTGGCAGCGTGTTTCGCTTGCCAGTGTGTTTGGTTTCTTTCCAGATAGGTGCGCTTGATCCAGTGCCTACTATTGATCTTCACACTATATCTTTACCAACTGATGTGCTGGCGACAACTTTTGCCAGCAAAAAGAGTATCTTCAAAGAAACTCTTGAATTTAAATGTTTTAGTTTATTTTAAATTATAATTAACACTGCAATACAGAGGTCTTTGGCAATTTTAATTCATTTCAATGTATTGCACTTGAATTAAATGTACAACTTTGACTTGTTTCCCCACCTCAGAACCCATCTTCCAGTGCAGCTTTCTTCCATTTGAGAACAAATATATTATACAGAAGAGCAGTGAGCAATTAATATTGTGGCACGGGCTTTAAACAGGGAGGGTTTCTGGCTGGGAGTTGGCAAATGTGGACTTAAACTGAAATAACCTCTCTTAACAAACATATATTATAAAATAAAAGCTCAAATGATATTAACAGAATCTATGACAGTTAACATAAAAAAATAAAAACTACACCACCTAGGAATTATTCTTTAAAGTGGGTACAGCACGGAAAATAATAATAATAATAAAAAGAATAGGCCTCCGGTATGTTCTGCCAGTCGTAAAAGGCGACGAAAAGAACAAACCGCTAATAGGGCTAACCCCCCCTTTTAGTGTGATTAGTTGGTTCAGGACAGAACTAAAGAAGCCTCGGACAAGTGCTGTCATGGTCGGGGACGACGCTTGAACCCTATGCCCGGCCACAATGGTAATGACACTGCTAGCCACACGGAAAATGATTTAAATCCAAATAGAGGTGTTTTGCAGGATATGCTTCCTGCAACCACTCTAGAAGGAAAACAAAGACAGAGGATGAGATGGTCAGATGACGTTAACCGACGCCTCATGTTCTGTTATTACCAAGCAACAATCTTAGGAACCAACACAACTGGATACAGATCACAAGTATACACAACATTTATTACCAGATACCCAGAATTAAAATTTTTAACAGAACAACAACTAGCTGATCAGATCCATGTGATAATAAAAAATAACAGGATACCCCAGTCAGAATTAGAAAACATCAAACAAGAAGTCCAACAAATACTGGAACAAAATAATGTACAATCAGAAGAAGAAGAAAATACAGTAATGGACTCAAACATCCCAGAGCAAACAAACAAAGAACACAACGCATCAATTGAACAATCAGAGGAAAACGAAATCTTAAGACAGCCACCAGAACAAGCACATATAGAACACAAAGTGACACACATGTTAGATATAGAAGAAAAATTTCAGCTGACATGTATAGAATACAAAGACACAAATACAGACAGTAGACCATTCTTGCATAGACCCCCAAATAACCCACAAGTTGAAACAACAATAACAACTATCAACACAATCATACACAACTAAATAAATGAAAATACAACTATGGAAGAGTTACAACTACTGGTTTATATAGGAGCACTCACTACACTAAATATACACACTAGGCAGAGATCAGAACCAACCAACACACAGAAGAAACCCACAAAACCAGCATGGCAACACAGGCTACAGATCAGAATAGAAAAACTAAGAAAAGACACCGGACAGCTAACACAATTTGTAAGAAATGAAATATCAGACAGAAAACAAAAAAGGTTAGGTAAAATCTCACAAGAAGAAGCGATAGAGCAATTAGATGAAAAGAAGCAGAAATTACAAGCATTGGCTAAACGACTTAGAAGATACAAAAAAAGTGAAAATAGAAGGAAACAAAACCAAACATTCAACACAAACCAAAAGAAATTTTACCAGACAATAGATACCACACACATTAAAACATAACATACATTAAAACATAACAGACATGGAACACTTCTGGAGCAACATATGGTCAAACCCGGTACAACATAACAGGCATGCACGGTGGATACAAGCAGAAACAGACACATACAAGATGATACCACAAATGCCTGAAGTGATAATTTTGCAACATGAAGTTACCTGAGCAATTAATTCTATGCGCAATTGGAAAGCTCCTGGAAAAGATAAAATAGCAAATTTCTGGCTAAAGAAGTTCACCTCAACACATTCACATCCAACTAAATTATTTAACAGTTACATTGCAGACCCATACACATTCCCTGATACACTTACACATGGAATAACTTATCTGAAACCTAAAGATCAAGCAGACACAGCAAACCCAGCTAAATATCGCCCCATAACATGCCTACCAACAATATACAACATATTAACTTCAGTCATTACACAGAAATTAATGACACACACAACACAGAACAAAATTATAAATGAAGAACAAAAAGGCTGTTGCAAAGGAGCACGAGGATGTAAAGAGGCTGTTGCAAAGGAGCACGAGGATGTAAAGAGGTCACATATCAAGCTAAAACTAAACAAAGGTCGCTACACTACGCATACATTGATTACCAAAAAGCTTTTGATAGTGTACCCCACTCATGGTTACTACAAATATTGGAAATATACAAAGTAGATCCTAAATTGATACAGTTCCTAAACATAGTAATGAAAAATTGGAAAACCACACTTAATATCCAAACAAATTCAAATAATATCACATCACAGCCAATACAGATTAAGCGTGGAATATACCAAGGAGACTCATTAAGTCCTTTCTGGTTCTGTCTTGCTCTGAACCCACTATCCAACATGCTAAATAATACAAATTATGGATACAATATTACTGGAACATACCAACACAAAATCACACATTTGCTATACATGGATGATCTAAAACTACTGGCTGCAACAAATCAACAACTCAACCAATTGCTAAAGATAACAGAAGCATTCAGCAATGATATAAATATGGCTTTTGGAACAGACAAATGTAAGAAAAATAGCATAGTCAAGGGAAAACACACTAAACAGGAAGATTACATATTGGATAACCACAGCGGCTGCATAGAAGCGATGGAAAAAACAGATGCCTATAAATATCTAGGATACAGACAAAAAATAGGAATAGATAATACAATTATTAAAGAAGAACTAAAAGAAAAATATAGACAAAGACTAACAAAAATACTGAAAACAGAATTGACAGCAAGAAACAAGACAAAAGCTATAAATAGTTATGCTATGCCAATAATGACCTACTCATTTGGAGTAGTGAAATACAGTAACACAGACCTAGAAGCACTCAATACACTTACACGATCACAATGCCACAAATATAGAATACATCACATACATTCAGCAACAGAAAGATTCACATTAAGCAGAAAGGAAGGAGGAAGGGGATTTATTGACATAAAAAACCTACATTATGGACAGGTAGAGAATTTAAGAAAGTTCTTTATAGAACGAGCAGAAACTAGCAAAATACACAAAGCAATCACTCATATAAATACATCAGCTACACCACTGCAATTTCATAACCGCTTCTACAACCCTTTAGATCACATAACATCAACAGATACGAAGAAAGTAAATTGGAAAAAGAAAACATTACATGGCAAGCACCCATATCATCTAACACAGCCACACATCGATCAAGACGCATCCAACCCATGGCTAAGAAAAGGTGATATATACAGTGAGACAGAAGGATTCATGATTGCAATACAGGATCAAACAATAAACACCAGATATTATAGCAAGCATATTATTAAAGATCCCAATACCACAACAGATAAATGCAGACTTTGCAGACAACAAACAGAAACAGTAGATCACAATACAAGCGGATGTACAATAGTAGCATATACAGAATACCCCAGAAGACACGACAATGCAGCAAAAATAATACATCTGCAACTTGCCATACAACATAAACTAATAAAACACGTTCCCACATACAAGTATGCACCACAAAATGTACTGGAGAATGACGAATACAAATTATACTGGAACAGAACCATTATAACAGATAAAACACCACCACATAACAAACCTGACATCATAACTCACCAATAAAAAGAAGAAATTAACACAACTAATCGAAATATCCATACCCAATACAACAAATATACAGAAGAAAACAGGAGAAAAAATTGAAAAATACATCCAGCTGGCTGAGGAAGTCAAGGATATGTGGCATCAGGATAAAGTTGACATTATACCAATTATACTATCAACTACAGGAGTCATACGACACAATATCCACCAGTACAGCAACACAATACAGCTACAGAAATCTGTAATTATTGATACATGTTAAATTACCTGAAAGTTCCTAAATGCAATGTAACATATACTGTACTGTTAAAAGGAAGTCACGCTTGATCAAGGTCCACGTCACTTTCCATTTTTAACCAGACATAACGTCTGAGAAAGGAAAGAAATAATAATAATAATAATAATCTTATTCTAAGCAGATACAACATCCTTAAACCGTAATCTTATTCAGCCTGAGTAACTTGACTATCGGGCACACTATACACTAAAAATGAACAACTGTAACAACTAGAGACAATCTACTCACATGAATCCCTTCCATGTACCCTACTAGTTTCTTTTTCCCTCAACTCTGACAGAACCTGTCAGCCACCCACCAATGGGTCATGAAAGCATAATGCTTGATAGTATCTATATTTCCACATTAAATATACTCTTCAGGGTTCCTCATCTGTGGCTGTAGTCTGCTGTCTTCTTCTGGACATTGGGAAAAAGACACCATATACTTTGCAAATAGGCGATGTCCATGTATAGTTTGGCAACACTCTGCGTTGATTGTTATGACCCTCCACGTGCTGCCCAGTTCCATGGCACAAGTTTGTTGCTTCCTCTTTCTGTCTCTTTTGGGGTCTGCCAACAAACTCTTCCAAACTGTGGCCTGTGGTGATTACTTGGGGGCTGCAATGCCGTATCTGCTCCATACTGCGGACTGGTACATCCAGTGCCATCCTGCCGAAAGAGAGAACTTAGCCATCATGCCAATGCCTGGCCCCAGCAATGCACCAGCAGATTGTCGGCCACTTCCACAGCAGTCATGGCACTGTTCTCCAGATGATTTTGATAGAATTCCTCCATACAGCAGACTGCCATTCTGTTCTGACACATCAGCAGAGGAAACCTGGGATTGGTGCTGCTGCAGACTGCGTGTCACCCAATATGCCCTCTGAGAAGAGAATAGCACCTGACACTCGCAGGTGTGCCCTGCAGGAAGAGAGCTGTGCTGCAAAATTTCAATTTTGTGGCACAAAATGTAAAACTTTTTAATTAGCTGTGAGTTCAGAAAAACATGATAACACTCTGATGAACGCTCATAAATTGGGCATGTTTTATCGTGTTTTTATATTATGTAACAGTGCTAAGCTGGGCTATAGAGGTTATTTGATTCTTTTACTAAGTTTACGGAGTCAGGTATGTTACTTGTTAGATGCTTCTCAGACAATGTGAATCAAGGCTGCTAATTTTATTGTTGTAACTTACCATAATGCTCTTACTCATAAATGAATTTTACAACTGCAATACTAGAGATAAAATAATTTATTTATTGAACAAATCATCAAAAAATATTTTCTATGTTCAGAATGGAGTTTTAATTCTAGTGTAAAAATATTTGATGGCTGACTAACATCAGGCAGAAAATTACAGATATTCAAAAATAAAGTAAAAGAACCCCAGTACCTTACTACCTACTCCTCCTATAATTAATCAGAATATGTGGATACATGAATGGGAATTTCAGTTAAAATTAATGTTCATATTAGACAGATTTTAACTTTTCTGATGTACAGAATGCTGATAGTGGTGTCTGAAATTAGTAAAGTTGCATGGGCACCTAGTATGAATTGGTAAATAAGAACAGCAGCTAAGAACTGTAAGAAAAAGAAGAGCAATGACCTTTTTTCAAAGTAGCATGTCTTCTAATATATACAAAGTAACTGAGAAGTAAATCCCATAATTATTGATATAAGTAGATTATCAGTAATCAAAATTTGTTGTTAACATACTTTACAACGGTATCCTGTGAGTGCTTCTGCCCATTGATATAGAAGTTGACTCATTCCGTGTTCCTGGTGGCTGTATTTCATTATGGGACATATGAACACTACCAGTGAATAAATGATCTTTTTTTTTAAAAAAAAAAAGTGAGAGAATCTGCAAACTAACAATTTGAACCATATCAATCAAACAGAGTATGAGAGATAAAATGAAATTTGAGAAAAACGGTAATAACTTTGATCAGTGTAGTGTGCACTCTGAGTCAATGCCAGGTATATATTGTATACTTCAAGACTGGATTGTTGGTTGCACTTTATTTTATTTATACACAATTGACAAACACAAAACTGACTACTGGCTTTACTACACTATTTGTTGATGAGAAAACTATTCTGATGGCGTGCAGTGACAAAGCTGGCCAAAATAAAAAGTTAAAAAAATGAAATCCATTATGCTCTCACTGAGTGAATGGTTCAGTGAGAACACTGTTGTTGTAAACGTACAAAAACAGCTGAAGTCAGTTTCTACTGGTCACCACTAAATTGAGAAGTCCCAAAAACTCCCTAATAACCAAGAACCATCAAATGTAAGTACAGTTTAATATCTAGGTATATGTCTTGAACAAAATCTTAACTGGAATACTCATTAAACTATGTCTCAAATAAGCTACACAACACAGGAAGATCTGTGGGAGAAGTAACTGTGCTCATAATACCAGAATTAACACGAGTAACCACAACTATCAAACAGGAGCATACGCTGCTGGCAGAAACAAAACACATGACAATAATATTGGCATACATCCAACCAAACGAAACAGCTGTTGATATAATAGATGAGATAGGTCAGCTGATCACTCAAAGTAAACATGAAAAACCACTAATGATTGCCAGAGACTGCAAAATTGATACACAAAACTACTAAGCAAAAATAATGTGGAAAAGTTGCAGGGAATAGACTTTATCCTGTTAAGAGTCCCAACATACAACATATGTACCCCACAACAGAAAAGTGCAATGGACACCACATTTATAAGGAGGCCAACCAGGGGGAACATAACACCTCTCTGGTCTGCAGACCAAACACCACTTCGGAACCAAATCCGTCTGGAAATAAATATTCAAGGAGAATGGTGAAAATCTCAAGAAAAAGTGGAACAAGCAATTTAAAGAATAGACATAGGGGAAGTTAACGCAAAATCAGATGATATAAAACAAATTGAAATGCAAATAGACAATGTGTTATGACTGGCCGATCTTTCAGTGCCGCCGCGCGGTTACGCGCGTTTACATGCAGCACTGTCTGCCAGCCATGCAGCAGCAGCGCCACCTAAGCGGCCAGCCAGTCAGCGGCTGCTAGACTTGGACTCAGTTATGATTTGACTGTTAAAGTGTACACATGTCTTAATCTGTTTACTTGATTTGTGACTTTCATGTATTGCGTCGTCCTTGAAATATATTTGTTCAACTTTAAGTTATAACAATTGGCGACGAGGTAGTGATTTTTCTTTTCCATTGTTGACCTACATGTTTCCATGGCTACTTTAGAGCAACTATTGCAAGCAAATGCTTCTCACAAATGTGATTCGTGATTTCGTCGTGGCATCAAATGCGGGACGTCTCTCGTCGTCGTCTCCACCTCCTTACGACGAGACGGCGGAAGACTGGTCTGATTACGAAAAACGTCTTCGAGAGCACTTCTTGGCATTTCATGTCACAGACGAACAAACATGTAAGTCTCTGTTCCTTTCATGGATTTCACCTCAAATGTATCGGTTGTTGTCGCAATTGGCTCCTTTGAAAGATCCTGCGTCTTTGTCCTTTGCTGAAATGTGCTCACTTCTGTTCATCTATTTTCAAAAGCAAACACATGTGATAGCCTCTAGTGTTACCTTTTATCATTGTCAAAAACAACCGAATCACTCCTATTGCGCTTGGGCTGCTGAACTTCACGGCCTCAGTAGAGAGTGTCAATTTCTTACTGAAGTTCACAAAGAATCCTACGCCAATTCCATGGTACGGGATGCTGTTATCCGATTGGCGCCCGACAAAGAAGTTAGGCAACGTGCCCTTCAGTTGGCAAATCCGACTCTAGATAAAGTCCTATCCATCGCTCAGTCTTTTGAAATTTCTCACGCCGCTGGCACGCAAATAGAGGCATGGGGCGACGTTGGGGAAATACAACCTGTTGACGAAGCGTGTGGCATGTCCTCGCCGGCCAACATGGCCGCAGTACACTCCCAAGCGCAGCCTTGGCCTAACTGTAAACAAACCTCTAAGAAACTGCAGCGAAACCCACAGCAACTTCCTTCATGTCCGCGGTGTTTTACGAAACATTCACGAGAAGATTGTCCACAACGTTGGGCTGTGTGTCACAAATGCAAAAAAAAAAAAGTGTCATATGTCATCTGTTTGCAAATCCGACTGCATACATAATGTTCATGACCATGACGCTGATTCTGATTCTGTGTTGTACTTGGTCGAGATGTTCGCATGCAGGTGGATACTGGTTCTGCTGCCACTATCATCAATTCTCAGATGTATCTTCAGTTGGGTTCTCCAATCCTGTCACCTGTCACTAGGCAATTATGGACTTACAATAAACAGAAGATTTCTCTCTTGGGACAATTTGATGCTGAGGTATCTTACAAATCTGTCGTTCGCACTGTTCCCATATTTGTAGTCGACCATAGTAACGCGGAGAATCTTTTTGGTTTCGATGCCTTTCACGTTTTTGGGTTCTCCATAGATGACTCTGTCAATATTGTCTCTGATGCTATTCCTTATGCTCAATTGGACTCCTTGTCAACGACATTTTTGTCCATTTTTTTCTCCTGGGTTAGGCCGTGCAAACGACTTTGAAGCTCATATCATGCTCAAATCCACTGCTCGGCCTTAGTTTTTTCGGGCTCAGCCCATTCCTGTGGCCCTTCGTGATCAGGTCAAATGGGAGCTGGATCATCTCACTGCTCCAGGGACCTTGCTTCCTGTCCAGTGAGTGGTCCTCTCCTATCATTGTCGTTGCTAAGCCAAATGGTGATATTCGTCTCTGTGGCGATTTCAAAGCCACTGTAAATGCTCAGTGCCTTATCGACACTTACCCTATGCCTCTACCTGAAGAATTGTTCACTAAACTTGCTGGAGGCCAGTATTTTTCTAAACTTGACCTGTCAGAAGCTTATCATCAACTTCCTCTCGACACTGCTTCCCGGCAATTTCTGGTCTTTAACACGCTTTTCGGCCTCTATCAATACCAACGATTGCCATTTGGGATTGCCAGCACCCCTGCTCTCTTTCAGCGATTCTTGGAACAATTATTGCTCACTGTCCCTGGGTGTATAAATTACCAGGATGACATTGTTGTCACTGGCTCCACCACTGACAAACATCTTCAGAATCTCCGCACACTTTTTCATGTCTTACAGACTGCCGGTCTTAAATGTAATCTTCAGAAATCAAAATTCTTTCAGGCATCTATCACATACTTTGGGTTTCAACTCTCTCGGGATGGTATTCGTCCGCTTCAGCAAACTGTCGCTGCGATTGATGCCCTTCCTCGCCCTACGTCTTTTAAGGAACTGCAGGCCTTCTTGGGGAAAATAGCATACTATCACAAGTTTTTACAGTCTGCTGCTGCGGTGGCTCAGCCATTGCATCGCCTGTTGCATAAAAACGTGCCTTTTCATTGGTCCGTTTCATGCAATGCGCATTTCCAGAATTTGAAGACTATGCTGAAACAGGCCCTGTGCCTGGCTTCTTATCGACCTGGCCAACATCTTGTTCTTGCTACGGACGCCTCTCAATATGGGGTTGGTGCTGTCCTTGCACACCGTTTTCCTGATGGTTCTGAACAACCCATTGCTTATGCCTCCAAAACGCTCACGGATGCCCAACAAAAGTATTCTCAAATTGAAAAAGAAGATTTGGTCATTATTTATGCTCTTCATAAGTTTGGTGTTTTTCTTTATGGATCCAAATTTCATCTTTTACGGATCACAAACCACTTGTTTCCTTGTTTCATCCATCAACATCACTTCCCGACAAGGCTGCACACCGCCTCCAGCGTTGGGCTCTTTACTTGTCTCGTTTGAATTATGAGATTCATTTCTGGCCGATGGCTGAACATGTGAATGCTGATGCACTGTCTCGCCTTCCCATGGGTCCTGATCTGGCATTCGATAGGGACGAACTTTTGTGTTTCCACCTGGATGTTGCCGAGCAGCGGGTTGTGGACAGGTTCCCCATCACCGGAGACCGGCTGGCAGATGCTACGGGTTCTGACCCTATCCTCTCCTGGGTTTTACACTGTATTCGGAAGGGTTTTCCACTGAAAATGCTTCGCGGCGTGTTGTGGTAACTGCATCTTTGTGTGCTTTGGTCTTGCGCCTCCTTCACCAAGGGCACTGGGGTGTGTGTCGCACAAAATCTCTGGTGCGCTGTCATGTGTACTGGCCCGCCATCGACTCTGAAATCGCACACATGGTCGCTGCTGCTGCTCTTGGGCATCAGAGGCCGCCGCCCCGAAGTCATCTTTGTCACCATGGCCTTCCCCTGAGAAGCCCTGGGAGCATATTCATGCTGACTTCGCAGGACCTTTTTTAGGTACTTATTGGCTTCTCGTTATTGACGCCTACTCTAACTTTCCTTTCATTGTCCGTTGCACGTCACCTACCACCGTGGCAACCACCAATACTCTAGCTCGCATTTTCTCTTTGGAAGGCCTTCCCTCTACTCTTGTTACTGACAGTGGTCCGCAATTTTCCTATTCCGATTTTGCGGATTTTTGTGCCTGTCACGGTGTCATGCATGTCACGGCCCCTCCGTTCCATCCACAGTCAAACGGTGAGGCTGAACGACTGGTCCGTACATTTAAGGCTCAGGTGAGGAAACTCCTGACTTCTTCTTCTACTGATGATGCACTTCTCCAATTTCTGGCCTCTTACCGTTTCACCTCCATGGGCGGCGACAGCCCGGCTGAGCTCTTACGTGGCCAACAGCCCCGCACTTTACTTCATCTTCTGTGGCCTTCCACCTCACGGCTGCGGTTGCCTTTGCTTGGCCGGTTCACCGTCGACGACATTGTATGGGTATAGGGATATGGCAGGCGGCCAAAACAGAGTCCTGGCCGCATCTTATGACACCATGGCCAACGCCTGTATGAAATCCAGACGGACATGGGTGTTGTTGTGCATCATTCGGACCAGCTTCGGCCTCGTGTGCCGGCAACGCATGTTCCGGATGCCGCTATACCACCTTCGACTTTACCTGATGCTTGGGATACTGGAATCTCTCATTACTCACAACGCAGTCCTCTTACCATCATATCGGTGCCAGCACAAGAACTGACGCCACCAGGAGATGTGCCCATGCAGGAACCAGATGACCATCATCTGTCGGAGCAACTCTACTAGCCTCCTTCTCCTACGGACACGGACACATCGCCTATGTCTCCTGTTATAACAACCAGACTTGCCGCAACAGGCAGATTGGTGCAGTTCTTAGCATCTTCACCTGCAATAACTGACACAGCTCCTTCTATATGTCCAACATGAATTTTGTCTGTACCTGGTGCTCCAAACTTCATCATACAATTGCTAACCATTTCTTGTGTGTCTATCACCGCCTGCTGGTTTGGCACAGCAACCATCTCCACATATCGAGAAAATGACCTATTATTGTTAACACAAATCAATTTCCTATTGGTGTATTATTGAGCAGTCCCAGTGTATCAATTCCGATAATTTCAAACGATTTTGATGCTTCTGGTAGACTCTGCAATAGCACTGACTTACAATTCATGTCTGCTCGCTGTGCACCCCGCATGCCATTCCACACCTATTGAACCACATCAAGTTTCCTTCCTCTCCACCAATATTTCAATCACTCTCTGGTTTGTTGCCCTATACCCTCCATCATTAGATAACATGTAATCATGTGCTTCCTTTCAAACAATGGAAAATTCAGGCTGAAATGTAACAATATTATGAAAAGGAAAGTTCTACTCACCATATAGCAGAGATGCTGAGTCGAAGATAGGTACAACAAAAAGATCATCACAAATAAAGCTTTCGGCCAGTAAGGGCTTCATCAGAAATGGACAACAGACATATACACAGACATTCACGCAATCGAAACTCACACAAACAACTGCAGTCTCAGGCAACTGAAGCCACAATGTGAGCAGCAGCACCAGTACATGATGGGAGTGTCGACTGGTTGGGGCAAGGAGAAGGCTGGGGCAGAGAGGGGGAGGGATAGTGACGGAGGGCAGGGGGAGGGGGCAGCAGAAAAGGACAGAAGTAAAAAGACTGAGTTTGATTATGGAATGACTGATGTGTAGTGCTGAAAAAGAACAGGGAAGAGGCTGGATAGAAGAGGACAATAACTAATGAAGGTTGAGGCCAGGAGGGTTACAGGAATGTAGGATATATTGCAGGGAAAGTTGCCACCTGTGCACTTCAGAAAAGCTGGTGTTGGTGGGAAGGATCCATATAGCTACAGGCTGTGAAGCAGCCATTGAAATGAAGGATGTCATGTTTAGCAGCCTGCTCAGCAACAGGGTGGTCCACTTGTTTCGTGGCCACAGTTTGTCAGCGGCCACTCACTGTGGACAGAAATTTGTTGGTTGTCACACCCACATAGACTGCAGCACAGTGGTTGCAACTTACTTTGTCGATAACGTGACTGGTATCACCGGTAGCCCTGCCTCTGATGCGATAGGTGATGTTTGCAACTGGGCTGGACTAATTGTGGTGGGAGGATGTATGGAACAGGTCTTCCATCTAGATCTATTACAGAGGTATTAACTATGAGATAAGATGTTGGGAGCAGGGGCTGTGTAGGGATGGAAAAGGATATTGTGTAGGTTCAGTGGACGGCAGAATACCACTGTGATAGGGCTGGGAAGGATAGTGGGTACAACATTTCTCATTTCAGGGCATGACAAGAGGTAGTTGAATCCCTGGCGGTGAATGTAATTCAGTTGTTCCAGTCCTGGGTGGTACCGAGTTATGAAGGGAATGCTTCTCTTTGGCTGGACGGTGGGACTTAGGGAGAGATAAGGCATGGGATATTTGTTTTTGTACAAGGTTGGGAGGATAATTACGATCAGTGAAGGCTTCAGTGAGACACTCAATATATTTTGAGAGGGACTGCTCATCACTGCAGACGTGACAACCACAGGAGGCTAGGCTGTATGGAAGGGACTAGTTGGCATGGAATGGATGGCAGCTGTCTGCTGTATTGCTGGTAGTCATCTTTGAGGTGGAGGTCAACAAATAGGAAAGTTGTTTGTTGGTTGGAGTAGGACCAGGTGAAGCAAATGGAGGAGGAGTTGATGAGGTTCTGGAAGAATATGGATAGGGTGTCCTCACCCTTAATCCATATCACACAGATGTCATCAATGAATCTGGAACAGGTGAGGGGTTTAGGATTCTGGGTGCTTAGGAAGGATTCCTCTAGGTGGCCCATGAATAGGTTGGCATAGGATGGTGCTATGTGAGTGCCCATAGCCATACCCCAGATTTGACAGTAGGTAATGCCTTCAAAGGAGAAGTAATTGTGGGTGAGGATATAGTGGGTCATGGTGACTAGGAAGGAGGTTGTTAGTTTCTAATCTGCCGAGCATTGGGAAAGGTAGTGTTCAGTAGCGGTAAGGCCATGGGCATTAAGGATATTAGAGTAAAGGAGGTGGCATGACTAGTGAAGAGCAGGGCACCTTGTGGCAAAAGGACAGGAACTGTGGAGAGTCAGTGGAGGAAATGGTTGGTATCTTTTATATACAGGGTGTTTCAAAAATGACTGGTATATTTGAAACGGCAATAAAAACTAAACGAGCAGCGATAGAAATACACCGTTTGTTGCAATATGCTTGGGACAACAGTACATTTTCAGGCGGCCAAACTTTCGAAATTACAGTAGTTACAATTTTCAACAACAGATGGCGCTGCAAGTGATGTGAAAGATATAGAAGACAACGCAGTCTGTGGGTGCGCCATTCTGTATGTCGTCTTTCTGCTGTAAGCGTGTGCTGTTCACAACGTGCAAGTGTGCTGTGGACAACATGGTTTATTCCTTAGAACAGAGGATTTTTCTGGTGTTGGAATTCCACCGCCTAGAACACAGTGTTGTTGCAACAAGACGAAGTTTTCAACGGAGGTTTAATGTAACCAAAGGACCGAAAAGCGATACAATAAAGGATCTGTTTGAAAAATTTCAACGGACTGGGATCGTGACGGATGAACGTGCTGGAAAGGTAGGGCGACCGCGTACGGCAACCACAGAGGGCAACGCGCAGCTAGTGCAGCAGGTGATCCAACAGCGGCCTCGGGTTTCCGTTCGCCGTGTTGCAGCTGCGGTCCAAATGACGCCAACGTCCACGTATCGTCTCATTCGCCAGAGTTTACACCTCTATCCATACAAAATTCAAACGCGGCAACCCCTCAGCGCCGCTACCGTTGCTGCACGAGAGACATTTGCTAACGATATAGTGCACAGAATTGATGACGGCGATATGCATGTGGGCAGCATTTGGTTTACTGACGAAGCTTATTTTTACCTGGACGGCTTCGTCAATAAACAGAACTGGCGCATATGGGGAACCGAAAAGCCCCATGTTGCAGTCCGATCGTCCCTGCATCCTCAAAAGGTACTGGTCTGGGCCACCATTTCTTCCAAAGGAACCATTGGCCCATTTTTCAGATCCGAAACGATTACTGCATCACGCTATCTGGACATTCTTCGTGAATTTGTGGTGGTACAAACTGCCTTAGACGACACTGCGAACACCTCGTGGTTTATGCAAGATGGTGCCCGGCCACATCGCACAGCCGACGCCTTTAATTTGCTGAATGAATATTTCAATGATCGTGTGATTGCTTTGGGCTATCCGAAACATACAGGAGGCAGCGTGGATTGGCCTCCCTGTTCGCCAGACATGAACCCCTGTGACTTCTTTCTGTGGGGACACTTGAAAGACCAGGTGTACCGCCAGAATCCAGAAACAATTGAACAGCTGAAGCAGTACATCTCATCTGCATGTGAAGCCATTCCGCCAGACACGTTGTCAAAGGTTTCGGGTAATTTCATTCAGAGACTACGCCATATTATTGCTACGCATGGTGGATATGTGGAAAATATCGTACTATAGAGTTTCCCAGACCGCAGCGCCATCTGTTGTTGACAATTGTAACTACTGTAATTTCGAAAGTTTGTCTGCCTGAAAATGTACTGTTGTCCCAAGCATATTGCAACAAACGGTGTATTTCTATCGCTGCTCGTTTAGTTTGTATTGCCGTTTCAAATATACCGGTCATTTTTGAAACACCCTGTAGAAGGATAGGTTCCGAGTAATAGGTTGAAGGTGTTGGTCTACGAGAGCAGAAATTCTCTCAGTGGGTGCACAATAAACGGCCACAATAGGGTGTCCTGGGTGGTTAGGTTTACAGACTTTGGGAAGCATGTAGAAGGTAGGAGTGCGGGGAGTGGTAGGGGTGAGCAGATAGGTGGGCTCTGGGTAGAGACTCTGGGATGGGCCTAAGGATTTGAGGAGAGTCTGGAGATCCTGCTGTATTTCTGGAATGGGGTTACAGTTGCAAAGGTTTGTAGGTGGATGCATGTGACACCTGCAGAGTCCTTCTACCAGGTGATCCTTGTGGTTCAAAACAACAGTGTCAGAGCCTTTATCCACACGTAGGATTATAAGGTCGAGATCAGTTTTTAGATGGTGGACTGTGGTTCTTTCTGTGGACGTAAGGTTAGTTTGCATGTTGAGTGATTTGAGGAATGATGGTGAGGCAAGGTTCGAGGTTAAGAAATTCTGGTAAGTTAATAGGGGATAATTTTAGAGCAGTGGGGGTATCACTGTTGGGTGGAGGAGTGAACTGAGTTAGGCAGGATTCAACATTGGCCTGTGGTTGAGTCTAATTGGTAGGGATGGTAGCGAAAAAGTGTTACCACTGTAGGGACTGGGAGAAGGAAAGAAGATCTTTAACAAGTCCTGCAGGATTGAATTTGAGAGTGTGGCAAAACGTGAGGCCTTTGAAAAGGTCATATTTCTGCCGAGCCAAGGCTTCTGGAGGAAAGGTTCATGACTGTGTTTCAGGTCTGTCTAGGTTCTGGGTTCTGTGTGGTGGTGGGACTGAGTTTTGGAGGGTGGCGTAAATGTATTAGGTCTGTGAGACAGGGTTTGTCAGCTATGAGGGGACGTGGAGGATATTTGGAGGTTGTTGTAGAGGTGATGGACAATGGTACTCACAGGCAGGAGTAGGAAGTGAGCAGGGTGCAGAGCTTTTTCAGGTGGCATTCTGCATGTTGCTCTAGTTCCCGGAGGGCAAGTGTATGAATGTGTGTTATGGGTTCCAGGAATTTGGGATTGTATAGTAGGAGAATTTTGCAGATGGAGAGAAGGTACTGTAATGGGGTTTTAGCTCAGTTGGTACGGTTTTGCAGCCTGGATTTCTGCCTGACGACTTTTCTTTGTTTCTAACTTGGTACTTTTTTCCTTTGTTACTATTTTCTAATGCATCTCTGTATTCAACGTCTGTCCTTCTTTCTCTTCTTTCCCATGTTTCTCTTTTCAGCTTATAAACCTCACTCCACACTCTGCTTATGAGCCTCACTTTAGCAACCATATCGTCTGCTCACAACAGATGGCTACAAACCACGCTGATTGTTGGTGCAGCATCTTGTGTCCCACTTTACTTCCAGTGATATAATTAATCCTACACCTTCAAATTAATCACTCTTCCTGCGCCACTCTCCTGTATTTTCGGGTGTTATTTCCCCGCATGTTACCGGTGCCACATGATCTTATATCTCATCCTGCAAAACCCCCTTCCCACCCCCAACTCTTTCTCCATTCTGTCCCAGTTCTGCGTCATCCAGTCACATCTGCTGTTCCCTTTCTTCATACTTATCCACCCTCAGACTTGCTGTACACAGCAAAATATATGCGTATATTCTTTTTCTTATTTATATCTTTTCTCTGATGTCATTGTGACTTCACCCTCAGATTTCATCTTGCTTCCATCTGTTGCACCCATTTCATGCTACACGTGATTTTTCACGCGTATGGGGTGTATTTTTGCAAATTTCTTCAGACGTAATTCTGCATTATTTACGTAATTTTTCGCATTTTCTCCTCCACCATGGACCCTTATTCCTCCCATCTGCATCAGTACAGTAAAGTTTCCTTATTCTTAGCCAGAACCCAGTCCCACATATTACTCCTGTGTTGTTGCTTGGCTCATGGAATCCTCCAAAGTGGCCTTACCATCAAATTACCCATCTCCGATTGCCACCCCTCCTTCCACAATGACCTCCACCTGTTCAGATTCCACTAATCCTTAGTCCTTACCAACATAGTCTTGCAAAACCATGTCAGCCAAGCCCAAACCTCATTGCAGTACCTTGCAAAATTCTCCTTCTACGCAATCCAAAATTCCTGGAACCTCTGAAACTTTTACCCCGCAGGAACTAGAGCACCATTCACACCGCCACCTCAATAGGCTCTCCATCCTGCTCACTATCTCCTCCCACCTTGGAGTACCACTGTCCACCACCTCTACAACAACCTCTATGTTCCCTCATAGCTTACAAACCCTGTCTTGCAGACCACCTACATTTACCCCACCCTCTAAAACTCCCTCCCACCACTAAACAGAATCCAGAACCTAAACAGACCCGCAACACAGTCATGAACCTTTCCTTCAAATGTCTTAGCCCCACAGAAATATCAGTCCTTTGCAAAGGCCTCACCTTTTGCCCCACTCCCAAATTCAATCATGCAGCACTTGTTAATGACCTCCTCTCCTTCTCCTGATCCCTACAGTGGAAACACTTTTTCGCCACCAATCCTACTAATCAGACTCAACCAAAGACCAATATTGAAACTTGCACTAACTCAGTTCACTCCTACATCCAACGGTGATCCACCCCCCCCCCCTCCTCCCTGCCCCCAAATCACCTCCTGTTAACTTAACAGAATTTCTTAACATCAAACCTTGAGTCATCATCATACCCGAATCCTTCAACATGCAAACTTATCTTACACCCACAGAAAGAACCGCAGTCCACCGTCTAGAAACTCATCTCAACTTTATGATCCTTCCTGAGGACAAAGACACCACCACTGTTGTGAACTGCAAGGATTACCTGGCAGAAGGACTCCACCAACTGTCAGATACTTCCACTGACAAACCTTGCCACTATGACCCCATTCCAGTAATCCAGCAGGATCTTTGGTCACTACTCAAATCCTTAGGCCCATCCCACAACCTCTCCACAGAGGCCATCTCTCTACTCACCCCTACCACCCCCTGCACTCCTACCTTCTAGATGCTTCCTAAAGCCCATAAATCTAACCACCCAGGATGCCCCATTGTGACTGGTTGCTGTGCCCTAACTGAGAGATTCTCTGCTGTCATAAACCAATACCTTTAACCTATTACCTTGAACCTACCCTCATACATAAAAGATACCAATAATTTCCTCCAGCGACTCTCCACAGTTCCTGTCCCTTTACCACACGGTGCCCTACTCATCATTATTGATGCCACCTCCTTTACACCAACATCCCTAATGCTCATGACCTTACCGCTATTGAACAGTACCTCTCCTAACGCCCGACAGATTCCAAACAAACAACCTCCATCCTAGTCGCCATGACCAACTACATCCTCACCCATAATTACTTCTCCTTTTGAAGGCATTACCTACTAATAAATCTGGGGTATGGCTATGGGCACCCACATAGCCTCATCCTATCCCACCCTATTCATGGACCATCTAGAGGAATCCTCCCTAAACACCCAGAATCCTAAACCCCTCACCTGTTTCAGATTCATTGATGACATCTTTGCGATGTGGATCGAGGCTGAGGACAGACTATCTACATGCCTCCAGAACCTCAACAACTTCTCCCTCATTTGCTTAACCTGGTCCCACTCGACTCAACAAGCTATCATTCTAGATGTTGACCTCCACCTCAAAGATGGCTACATCTGCACCTCCATCCATATCAAACCTACTAACCACCAGCAATACCTTCACTTCAACAGCTGCCATTCATTCCATGCCAACAAGTCCTTTCCATACAGTCTAGCCACCTGTGGTTGTCACATCTGCAATGATGAGCAGTCCCTCTTGAAGTGTACTGAGTGTCTCATTGAAGCCTTCACTGATCGTAATTATCCTCCCAACCTTGTACAAAAGCAAATCTCCCATGCCTTATCTCTCCAGTCTGCCCCCACCTCCCAAAGTCCCACTGTCTGGCTTCAGAGGAGCATTCCCCTCATAACTCAGTACCGCCCAGGGCCGGAGCAACTGAATTACATTATCCACCAGGGTTTCAACTACCTCTCACCATGCCCTGAAATCAGAAATGTCGTACTCACTATCCTGCCCACTCCTCCCACAGTCGTATTCTGCCAACTACTGAACCTACGCAATATACTTGTCCATCCCTACAGAGGTCCTGCTTCCAACCCCTTACATCATGACTCATGCCACTGCAATAGACCTAGGTGCAAGACATGTCCCACACATCCACCTGCCAACAGCTACTCCAGCCCGGTCACAAACATCACCTATTCCATCAGAGGCGGGGCTACCTGTGAAACCAGTCATGTTATCTACAAACTAAGCTGCAACCACTGTGCTGCAGTCTATGTGGGTGTGACAGCCAACAAGCTGTCTGTCCACAGTGAATGGCCACCGACAAGCCGTGGCCACGAAACAAGTGGACCACCTTGTTGCTGAGCAGGCTGGTAAACATGACATCTTTCATTGCAATGGCTGCTTCACAGCCTGTAGCCATATGGATCCTTCCCACCAACACCAGCTTTTCTGAATTGCACATGTGAGAACTTTCCCTGCAATATATCCTACATTCCCATAACCTTCCTGTCTCAACCTTCGTTAGTCGTTGTCCTCTCCCATCCAACCCCTTCCCTGTTCCCATTCCAGCACTACACAGCCCTCATACCACCATCACATCCAGTCTTTTTACTTCTGTCCTTTTCTGCTACCCCTTCCTTACCTCTGTCCTCCATCTAACCACCTGACTGCACATCTAAGCAGCAATTTTGTGTGTGTGTGTGTATGCATGCATGCACATGGCTCTTCAAAGACTTGAGGAGAATCGATACAGAGCATGCACTGCATGTGACTGGCTGTGTAAACAGACTGCAACCATTTGAACATAGTTAGTGTGAGAGGAAGTGTCACAGTGCAATGGAGCAACATTTCAAACATAAAGTTCTGTTACAGTTTGGGGAAGTCTGCAACGGAGACACACAGAATGTTGGTGCAGGTGTATGGGAGGGAAGCCATGAGCAGAAAATGTGTTTATGAATGATTTAAAAGCTTCTGTGAAGGGAAGAAAACAACTGAGAATGAGCCACTTTCAGGTTGGCCGTCGACAAGCAGAACTCCAGAAAAGATCGAGAAAGTGTGACAAATTCTGGCACAAGGTCGGTGACACTCTCAGATTGACTGCGGAGGGATTGGTTGTTAGCAAGGACACAGTGCACACCATCATCTGTAATGATTTGGGTAAGTGGAAGATATGCTACTGATTTGTGCCACACAGATGAGCGGAAAATAAAATGAACGGAAACTGCTGGTGATCACATTTCCATGTGTGATCAGGATCCATTGCTTCTGAACATCATCATCACAGGAGATGAGACCTGGTGCTGCCAATTCGACCCAGAATCAGTCGATGTTATGGTGTTCGCCATTTTCTCGTGACCAAAAAAAAAAAGCCATCTGCAAAAATCCAAGTTGAAAACCCTGTTGACCACCTTCTTCAACAACAATGGCATCATCCAGAAGGAATTTGTTCCTGCAGTTGAAACCATTAATGCTTCATTTTTACAGCCCATTTTGAACCAATTGCTACAGCGTATCTGGTGGGTTTGGCCAGAGTTGCACAGGACTGGAAAATGGATGCTGCTCTGTGACAATGCCCCTGGACACTGCATGATTCGTGTGCACCAATTACTGGTGCAGAAGAGAGTAACTCCTTGAACATCCTCCATACTCCCCTGATGTGGCTCATGCGGACTTCTTCCTGTATCCCCACTTGAAGGCGGCCTTGAAAGGTGAACATTGTGCAAATGTGAATGCCATCAAAGATCATGTGACAGCCATTCTGTGATCGATTCCACAGGAGGCCTTTGCTGAGAGTTTTCAGAAGCTGTAAAAACATCGTCAAAAGTGTGTTTTAGCGGGTTGCGACTATTTTGAAGGGCAATAAAGAACATTTGTTTGTATCTTTTGTGTTGTTTGTTGTCTGATAGCATTCACCAAACTTTTTAGACACCCCATGTATTGTTACACATGCTTCCTTTAGTATCTCCTCTTTAAACTTTGCTAGTACTACTACCTGTGGCCCTAGCCTTGTTTCCTTGCACAAGAGTCCTTCACATACTAAACTGCAATTGCGTCCTGTACAAGACTATGAGCCAGATGTTTCAACACTGCTATCTTCCTGCTCAGTGCATCTACATTCCTGTGCTTCTTTCCTGGCTTGGGTATTGGTTCGTAGACAAACTTGCAGAGTCTCAGCACCCACTTGTCAGCCTACTAGATGGGTCCTTCAGTCTCAGCCACTTCAATGCAGTGTGGTTGGTTACTACATGAAATTTTTTCCCTTAAAGATAACATCAAGAGTACTTGATGCCATAAATGAGGCTCAGCATCACTTCCAATGTTTTTGAATGGTTTTACTCTGTTACATTGAGCTGTCTTGATCCATAGGCAACCAGATACTTTTCATTGTTAATCTCCTGGCTTAGGACATATCCCAAAGCATGATTAGATGCATCACATGAAAGGATAAACTCCTTCTGAAAGACTGGAAATATTAGAACTGGGCTTGATGTCAAAACTGTATTTAATTCATCAAACACACCTTGACATTCTGGCCACATGAATTTCACACCTTTTCTTAGAAAATGTATGAGTGGTCATGCTGAGTCAGCACATTCTTTCATGACCTTTCTGCAGTAATTTGAGATCCCCAAAAAAGATTGAAGTTCCTTAATCAATTTAAGCATTGGAACTCTTGAACAGCTGTCCTAGCCTCAGGTCTGTCCATACTTCATATTTACTAATTACATGGTCCAGATAGCCAACCTCCTCTTATGCAAAATGACACATCTTTGTGCTCAATGTCAGATGTGCAACCCTCAATCTCTTTAACACTTCCTTCAGGTGTGGTCTATGCTGCTCCATGTCTTTTGAGAATGCGATGATATCACCTGGGTAAACTCGACACTGGTGCAGTTTCAAACCTCTCATCACACTGTCCAATAACCTCTGAAATGTTGTAGATGCAATTTTGAATCCAAATGGCATTCTTCTGAACTGATGATGCCCCCATGGTACAGGAAATGCTGTCTTTGGGAACAGCTTACAATTGATGGTAACCTTTCCTTAAATGCATAGTCAAAAAAGTTCTGACATCGTTTCAAGCTATAAATGGTCTCAGTAAGGTTGTGGGTATGATATATATCTCTTATGGTCTTGTTGTTCAGGTGACAATAATCATAGCAGAACTAGTATTTTCTGGAAGCATCTGTAGACTTTTTTGGTGCAGGCATGATTCCTGCACCCCATGGATGCACCTGTGCTTAGCTCCGTGTTGATATTTGATATTGAATCATAGATGTTACTGGCAATAGGCCCTTTGGGACAAACAAATACTCAAATTTGAACAGCAGTTCTTCCACCTGTGCTCTCTCTCTGTTCCATTAGCTGCTCCATTTCTCTACGTAATGCAGTCTTAATGGTAGCTTGTAGCTACTTGTAATTTGCTGCTTCATGCTCCACTCGTCCTCATCCAGAATGTCTAAACTTGCTATTAACATCCCCTTCCCTAACTTAACTTCTTCAGTGTAAAAATTTATCTATACTTATGGCTATCACTCTCCCGCCATTCCTCTCTTGTAGGTGTACAGCACTTCTCTTAATGAAACAACTTGCTAGATATCTAGCATATCATTCTGTTACAGAGTCTCTACAGCACGTAACATATCTGCAGGTAGATCTCTGCCACCTGGCACACAAGCATATGACTCCCTCCTTAGTGCAGTAGTACACAGTTCAGCTGGCTTGTCTAATACACTAGATGCCCCTCATGACAGTTCTACAGAAGCAACAGCTTCCCCTAGCTGCAATATCATTCTATTAAGTTCTACTGTACATTGCTGAAAGTCAGTTTTAGTGCAATGATGACACAAAAGTCTAACAACCGAATTGTCCCTATACAAAAAATGTGCACACCAATCCCTGTGGACTCACATTGTTATCCCTGATCCCACATAACCTGTATTGTGATGGTTTCCATTACCTATGGCTGACCAAGTCTCTACTGGGAAACAACACATGCACCCTTGTATCGAACAAAAACTTGTACTCTTTGGCTCTTAAAACACCCATTATTGCACATTTCATCTCTGCATATGTATTTGTTGCATCAAATTTTAACAGGAATGCCTTTAGGTGGACTTTGAGTTCCTCTTGCATTTAACAGCTGCTCATCACCTCATTATGTACCCCTGTGTCCATCACGATGACTTTACTACTGATACCTTCCTTTTCCTCTGTTGTCCTATGGTTGGCAACATTGCCTTTGTAAATGCCTCATTTGTCCATACCTGTAACACTTAATGTTCACAGAAAATACCATAGGGGGTACCCCTCTTCATATGTCAGTTTCTTGACATTCCATCACTAACCTAATAGTAGATCTTTTGGTACACTTGTACGCACCCTTCTTGCTGTGTCCAATGGGAAACTCCTCAGAAAAGCACAGAATGCCCTCTTCTCAACTTCTTGCATCAAAATTGTATTGGCTGCATCAATCTGCCCCAAATCGTACATATTCTCATAAACTTTCTCTGTCCTGCCTGCAAAATCTTCCACAGGTTCCACAATTGTGCTTTGAGAGTTTGCTTCATTCTTTAATGCAACACGGGGAGGGGGATGGCTGTAAAGCTGGTGGGGGCGAGGGGTCGGGGGTGGGGGTGGGGGCTCTCGAGCTCCAGAGAAAGGCAGTTGCCAAGTTAATGAGTTTTTTTATCAAAGCATCTGCACTGTGTAGTATACCAGGTCAATGGTTGGCTGACTGCTGAGTTGTGCTTGGCTGCCTGCTTGCACATCTCATAGTGCCGACGCAGAATCTCAGCTGTGCATTGGCAACCTCATTATGTAAGCTGGCAGTGAGGTTTCTGCACCAGCAATGTGTATGCTTAACGATGCTGCACCTGCTGCGACCCCAAATGATACCTCGGCTGCTTCAAAGTGGAGGAAGCTGACCACAATGAGGAGCTTGTTCTGCTATGGTGGAAGATGGCTGGTGTGCATGGGGAGCAACCTGCTACCCCCTGGGTAGGAGTCGGACATTCTGCTGGAGTAGACCTAGGATGGCCCGCTGCACCAGTCCAGGAGGGACTGTTGACCCACCCTGGCCTGAACCAATGTCTTCTCTGGCAGTTCCATGTGGCAAACTCATCTGGCACAGCCATGATGTCCTGATAGTGCTGTAAGATGGAGAATAATTTTGTTACAAAATGGCCAGTACTCACACTTGCCGCTGGCAGGCCTGTTGTGTATATGCTAAAATATTACTGCCACTGCTACTGCCAGTGTGCACATATGCCTTGCCCCTTGCTGTATGACTCTTTGCAGCACCAATGATTCCACTGTTTCAGTAAGCTAAACTGCCTCACAACATTGTGTTGGTCTTGTTGAATCAATACAGAGAAAACATCCTGCACTCAGCTGCTGGCCATGCAGCTGCAATTCACCGCTCAGACTCACACTATTATGCCCACACATGATCAGTGCTACACATTTCTGATAGTGGTCAGCATACATAAATGCTTTAAGTATTAGATAACAACAGCAGTTGAGTGGTATAGCAGGAGGAGGAGGAGGAGGAGGAGGAGGGGGGTTGGTTCTTTTCAAAGTAGCTATTTTCCTCCTCACATATATATACAATGTAATCTAGAATCAATTACTGTAGTTATATTTTAATAGATTAGTGTTAATCATAATTTGTTGTTAGTGTACTTTACAGAAGTAGCAAGGAGTGGTTGCTACCAGTCAGTGCATAACTTCGTTCATTCAATATCTTTGAAGGCTCTCCTTCATTGTAGAATTAACAGAACATGGTGTGTGAATGAATAAATGAATGAACGCAGTAACAATGACTTGAGTCAGACTGAGCTTGTTTGACAATATACTACTATGCCATTCCATGTTGCTTCAGCTCTTTGCCAAAGTTTCAATTATATTGGCTGGTGAGTGGTAGCTTGCTAGTTATCAGCAATCCTTGACCAGTAGGTGAGATAGCAGGAGAACATTCTGTGCCGGGCAACAGTTGAGTGCCCTCTGGATCTTGGTATGTTGTGATAGTATAGGCAACATGCAGTTTTGCTTTATCTTACTGACAGGTAACGTCAGAGAGCCCTCAAAGATAGGCCACTGCCCTAAGCATGCAAAATTTAATGCCTGCTGTCAAAATTACCAACTATGTGAGTGGAGGAGATTATGTTGCTTATCCAGTGGTACTCAATATCACCATTCTAGGTGCTGTGCCACTATGTTGATGACAAAAGTAATCTATTAATGTTTGTTCTCCTTGGAACCTCCATACATACATGCATACATCCATCATTATGGTGTGCACAGAATGAGGACTCACTTGAAAAAATGACATGGTACAACTCCTGTGTCCAGTGTTGTCATTGATTGCAGCATTGCCTCTGCTCCTCCCTCTGTTGCCACACAAAGGGAAGCCACAGCAGTCATCACTGTGCTGACAGTCCATGGTGCTCCAGACATTGTTACCCTGTCTGTGTAGAGCAAGTCACTGCCTGTGAAGTCATGTGTGATGGAAGCAGAATCTAAGTGGTGACACAGTACCATGGTCATGGTTGTTGTGTTACAATATGTTATAGGCAACACTGTGCTCTGTGTTAACAGTGTAGGCACTCTGCATGTTTCTTTTTATCAATTTTTCTTACCTTTGTGGTCATCTTGTTGAATTGTGTTTGCCTATCAGGTATTAGCTGATGCATTTCCAAGTGTCTTATTGGGTACAGGAAACAACCAACTTATGGGATGCGTGTTGCTCTGACCCCACAAGAATGTATAAAACATCCAAGAACATATCCAGAATGTAACAGTGCCCTTCATTGCTCAAAGGAATATAATTACAATTTTAGTCTAACAAGTGACTAAATATGCAGTTTGTTTTGAGACCTGTAAAATAAAATATCTATACTAAGCCTTATGCAACAAACCAATTGAAATATTTAAGAATCAGTATTAGGCTAAAAATAGAACATTTATGTTTGTGCCAGTTATTCCAATGAAGAAAAAGTTAAAGGATGAAGATGATAAGCCATAAAAAAAGGTCACATTTCAAGCAACAGAACACAGTCTTTGCCTGATAATGATGATTCTGCTGCTGATACTGAAGACATGTAAATGTGCTCTAAGGAGCAAGCAGTTACTTTAAAAAGTTCTGCTTCTAATTTCTGTTTGTAAGAAATGAGGAGAAAGAAAACTGGCATTCTACGGATCGGAGCATGGAATGTCAGATCCCTTAATCGGGCAGATAGGTTAGAAAATTTAAAAAGGGAAATGGATAGGTTGAAGTTAGATATAGTGGGAATTAGTGAAGTTCGGTGGCAGGAGGAACAAGACTTCTGGTCAGGTGACTACAGGGTTATAAACACAAAATCAAAATGGGGGTAATGCAGGAGTAGGTTTAATAATGAATAGGAAAATAGGAATGCGGGTAAGCTACTACAAACAGCATAGTGAACGCATTATTGTGGCCAAGATAGATACGAAGCCCACACCTACTACAGTAGTACAAGTCTATATGCCAACTAGCTCTGCAGATGACGAAGAAATTGAAGAAATGTATGATGAAATAAAAGAAATTATTCAGATTGTGAAGGGAGACAAAAATTTAATAGTCATGGGTGACTGGAATTCGAGTGTAGGAAAAGGGAGAGAAGGAAACATAGTAGGTGAATATGGATTGGGGCTAAGAAATGAAAGAGGAAGCCGCCTGGTAGAATTTTGCACAGAGCACAACTTAATCATAGCTAACACTTGGTTTAAGAAACATGAAAGAAGGTTGTATACTTGGAAGAACCCTGGAGATACTAAAAGGTACCAGATAGATTATATAATGGTAAGACAGAGATTTAGGAACCAGGTTTTAAATTGTAAGACATTTCCAGGGGCAGATGTGGACTCTGACCACAATCTATTGGTTATGACCTGTAGATTAAAACTGAAGAAACTGCAAAAAGGTGGGAATTTAAGGAGATGGGACCTGGATAAACTGAAAGAACCAGAGGTTGTACAGAGTTTCAGGGAGAGCATAAGGGAACAATTGACAGGAATGGGGGAAAGAAATACAGTAGAAGAAGAATGGGTAGCTTTGAGGGATGAAGTAGTGAAGGCAGCAGAGGATCAAGTAGGTAAAAAGACGAGGGCTAGTAGAAATCCTTGGGTAACAGAAGAAATATTGAACTTAATTGATGAAAGGAGAACATATAAAAACGCAGTAAATGAAGCAGGCAAAAAGGAATACAAACGTCTCAAAAATGAGATTGACAGGAAGTACAAAATGGCTAAGCAGGGATGGCTAGAGGACAAATGTAAGGATGTAGAGACTTATCTCACTAGGGGTAAGATAGATACTGCCTACAGGAATATTAAAGAGACCTTTGAAGAAAAGAGAACCACTTGTATGAATATCAAGAGCTCAGATGGAAACCCAGTTCTAAGCAAAGAAGGGAAAGCAGAAAGGTGGAAGGAGTATATAGAGGGTCTATACAAGGGCGATGTACTTGAGGACAATATTATGGCAATGGAAGAGGATGAAGATGAAATGGGAGATATGATACTGCGTGAAGAGTTTGACAGAGCACTGAAAGACCTGAGTCGAAACAAGGCCCCCGGAGTAGACAACATTCCATTGGAACTACTGACAAAACTCTACCATCTGGTGAGCAAGATGTATGAAACAGGCGAAATACCCTCAGACTTCAAGAAGAATATAATAATTCCAATCCCAAAAAAAGCAGGTGTTGACAGATGTGAAAATTACCGAACTATCAGTTTAATAAGTCACAGCTGCAAAATACTAACATGAATTCTTTACAGACGAATGGAAAAACTAGTAGAAGCCGACCTCGGGGAAGATCAGTTTGGATTCCGTAGAAACACTGGAACACGTGAGGCAATACTGACCTTACGACTTATCTTAGAAGAAAGATTAAGGAAAGGCAAACCTACGTTTCTAGCATTTGTAGACTTAGAGAAAGCTTTTGACAATGTTGACTGGAATACTCTCTTTCAAATTCTAAAGGTGGCAGGGGTAAAATACAGGGAGCGAAAGGCTATTTACAATTTGTACAGAAACCAGATGGCAGTTACAAGAGTTGAGGGACATGGAAGGGAAGCAGTGGTTGGTAAGGGAGTAAGACAGGGTTGTAGCCTCTCCCCGATGTTGTTCAATCTGTATATTGAGCAAGCAGTAAAGGAAACAAAAGAAAAATTCGGAGTAGGTATTAAAATTCATGGAGAAGAAATAAAAACTTTGAAGTTCGCCGATGACATTGTAATTCTGTCAGAGACAGCAAAGGACTTGGAAGAGCAGTTGAATGGAATGGACAGCGTCTTGAAAGGAGGATATAAGATGAACATCAACAAAAGCAAAACAAGGATAATGGAAAGTAGTCTAATTAAGTCGGGTGATGCTGAGGGAATTAGATTAGGAAATGAGACACTTAAAGTAGTAAAGGAGTTTTGCTATTTGGGGAGCAAAATGACTGATGATGGTTGAAGTAGAGAGGATATAAAATGTAGACTGGCAATGGCAAGGAAAGCGTTTCTGAACAAGAGAAATTTGTTTACATCGAATATAGATTTAAGTGTCAGGAAGTCATTTGTGAAAGTATTTGTATGGAGTGTAGCCATGTATGGAAGTGAAACATGGACGATAAATAGTTTGGACAAGAAGAGAATAGAAGCGTTCGAAATGTGGTGCTACAGAAGAATGCTGAAGATTAGATGGGTAGATCACATAACTAATGAGGTAGTATTGAATAGGATTGGGGAGAAGAGAAGTTTATGGCACAACTTGACCAGAAGAAGGGATCGGTTGGTAGGACATGTTCTGAGGCATCAAGGGATCACCAATTTAGTATTGGAGGGCAGCGTGGAAGGTAAAAATCGTAGAGGGAGACCAAGAGATGAATACACTAAGCAGATTCAGAAGGATGTAGGTTGCAGTAGGTACTGGGAGATGAAAAAGCTTGCGCAGGATAGAGTAGCATGGAGAGCTGCATCAAGCCAGTCTCAGGACTGAAGACCACAACAACAACAACAAAGAAATGAGGATGATGATAAGAGGATAAATGTCACAATGTAATTGTACAATGCTGCAGTATGATGTACAGATGCTTTTCAAAATGATGAGGGAGCACGTCTTCAGAAATGTATAATTTTTATGGCAAAGGAACACTGGCCATTTGTGTGAGTGTGCACAGAAATGTATCTGAAAGGCAGCAAGATTTTGAAATTGCTCTTTTTTTATACAACAAATTTATTGATTTTTAAGACATGCCCTTTGTGAAGATCATAATTTTGCTGGGGTGTACATAACTTATGTCATCCTTAATGTTTAATAGTTATTCACTTAAAATTTTCTATTGGTAGGTTACTATTATACCTAAGAGCTATAGTAAAGTTATTAGTATATATACATAAATCATTTTATAATATTAGTAGCTTTTAACAATTCATTAACACTTTGCCATCCCCACATCTCATACAAGTTTATTCGCTTTGCGCCGGCAGTGCTAATTCGGATTACTTGGCTTGTCGCCAACTGTTCTTGACATTATCGGGATATTATAAATTGTTAAGTTTTACTAATCTCATTGTTAGTCTTCATAAGTTCTCAACTCTATTCCCCTACTTTCATGAAATTTCGATGATATACATATGTAAAAAAATTCAAAATTTGTTTGTCTGGTATATTTATTTGCATTGTCTTTGGTACTTAGTATTTCTCTTTCATATGATATGTGGCAAAACAGTCTCCAAGATGTAATGCAACTCCACAAGACTTGCACATTAAGTTTTTTTCTTTTAAACATACATGGCAGTTGCATTATTTTCATTTATTTGTTTTGGAAATAAGTGTTACTTGACGTTGCTTTATGTTACTGAAAAGTCTGTCACTCAGATCACGATGAGACATACGCGATGTAGTGGCAACCTCCAAGCTTTGCTTAGAAGCAGGTACATGGTCTTTTATCCACGAATCAGACACTTTCAATAAAAAAATAGTGAAATCGAAGACTCTTGTGTTCTGTATTGAAATATTGACATGTATGGAATGCATTAAATAATGCACAATTAAGGAGGTACATAGCAAACCTTTTTTGACCATTTTATAGTTTTCTGTATATAGGGTAATAACTCAAATATTGGTCTGCCCGATCCACGCCTTTCATTTATTTGTTGTAGTCTAATACACTTTAAGGTTTTTTTTTTCAATTGTGTAATTGGTTTTTCTACATTTTCTTTGAATGTCAAAGTGGCATTATGTATTGTAGAGATCATTCATATCATCTTACGTTCGAAGTGAGTACTTCACCTTTCCATTGATAACAAGCTTCAAACACATTGACTTTTGCGCACTTTAATTTTTCCAGAAATTCTCTATTTTGCCGTATAGTTCCACAAACTCGAATTTTCTTTTCAAGTAACTTCTGCACAAGTTCTACATTGTTATAATAATTATCCATGTAGAGATGATGCCACTTTCCATAAGAAGGTGTCAGTATTTCCAGAATGAGATTTTCACTCTGCAGCAGAGTGTGCGCTGATATGAAACTTCCTGGCAGATTAAAACTGTGTGCTGGACCGAGACTCGAACTCGGGACCTTTGCCTTTCGCAGGCAAGTGGTCTACCAACTGAGCTACCCAAGCACGACTCATGCCCCGTCTGGCAGAAGTAAAGCTGTGAGGACGGGGTGTGAGTCGTGCTTGGGTAGCTCAGTTGGTAGAGCACTTGCCCGCAAAAGGCAAAGGTCCCGAGTTCGAGTCTCGGTCCGGCACACAGTTGTAATCTGCCAGGAAGTTTCAAGGTGTCAGTAGTTCCATCACTGTTTTTGCTAAAGGCTGTCCAGAGCCAGAATATATCTTGAATGAGGAAATGTATCCCATACTCGAATCACACACCACCCAAATGAATATGCCATATTTCATAATTTTTGATGGATTGTAAACTTTATAATTTAACCATCCACGCCACTGTATCATTACTTCATCAACTGAGATGTTTTGACTTAGATTAAAAGTTTCTTTAAACTTTTTGGAAAAATAATCAATTATGAATTGCACTTTGAAAAGCCGGTCAACACTACCCAGTTTATTGTTGTTGTTGTTATTGGAAAAATGTAAAAATGATAATATTTGTCTAAATTGGTTGCGGGACACCATTCTGCAAAATATCGATGTGTCTATTAATGGATTCATTCACCAATAATCATTGATCCTTACTTTTTTGACATTTCCCATAAGGGTAGCAAGCCTAAACCATTTTCTAAGTTTGGGTCCCGCAACATCGACAAATTTGTAATTTTTTTAAATCCAGTTTCCTTTTATTGCAATTGTGATTGTAGTACTTGTTGGTTTCATTGCTAACATATTCAAATAGATCATTCCCAATATATAATTCTACGATATCCTCGATGCTCTGTGTATCTTTGGGAAATATGTTTGAACCCGGAGGATCCTTCAAATTTATTATTGGTCCTTGGTAAATCAAAGTCTGGCCACTGTGCATTGTCTTCTTCATCTGAATCAGTTGGCAACTGTAGCGTTCGCTGAATTCTTCTTGGATGTATTTCACTATCTTCTGATGATTCTGCTTCACTTTCATTTTTTTGATATCCAGTGTCTTCTTCCCAATTGGCCAAGTTATTCGGAACATCAGACAAGACATCCGCACATTCTTTGTAAATAATCGTATTGTCTCTTTCATCTACAATGATGAAAGGGCACAAGAACTTAATAAGCATACGACACCACTGTGGTGTCGCTGGCCACTGAGCAATTTTATGCACACGACACCACTGTGGTTGTGCCAGCCATTGACTGCCATTTCACTCATGCCATCACTGTGGTGTTGCCAGACAGTATAGTGTTAAGATTCATTTCACTTGATTATCAATACCTCCTGTTAGTCCTCTCAGGTATGGGCCCCACACACTTCAGCAGTATCCTAGAACCATTCACACGAGTGATTTGTAACCATTCTCCTTTGTAAATTGATTACACTTCCCCAGTATTCTACCAATAAACTGAAGTCTACCACCTGCTTTGCCCCCAACTCAACCAATGTGGTCATTCGATTTCATATTCCTACAAAGTGTTACACCTGGATATTTGTATGAGTTGGCTGATTCCAGCAGTGACTCACTGATATTATAGTCATAGGATACTATGTTTTTTTGTTCCATGAAGTGCAAAATTTTACATTTCTGAACATTTAAAGCAAGTTTCACAACTTTGAAATTTTATCAAGATCTGACTGAATATTTATGCAGCATCTTTCAGATAACACTTCATCACAGACAACCGCATCATCTGCAGAAAGTCCAATTCTGCTATTATAATTGTCTGCAATATCATTTGGTTCCAACACACTTCCCTGGGGCACACCTGAAGTTACATCTAAATCTGACAATGATTCTCCATCCAAGATAATATACTGTGTGCCCCCTGCCAAAAAGTCCTCAGTCCATCCACAAATTTCACTTGATACCCCCATATGATTGTACTTTTGACAATAAGCATTAAATGTGGTACCGAGTCAAATGCTTTTCGGAAATCAAGAAATACTGCATTGGTCTGATTGGCTTGATGCAAAGCTTTAAGTACGTCATGTCAGAAAACTGCGAGCTGGGTTTCACATGATTGATGTTTTCAGAATCCATGCTGGTTGGTGTTGAGGAGGCCATTCTGTTCAAGATACTGCATTATGTTTGAGCTCAGAATATGTTCTAAGATTCTACAACAAACCAATGTCTAGGATATTGGACACTAGTTTTGTGGATCACTTGTACTACCCTTCTTTCGGATGGATGTGTCCTGCTCTTTTTTCCAAGAACTAGGCATGACTTCTTGTTAGAACGATCTATGATAGATTATAATTAGAAGAGGGGCTAACTCAGCTGCAGTACAGAATCTGACAGGGATTCCATCAGGCCTTGGAGCTTTGTTTAGTTACAACAATTTCAGCTTTTTCTCAACACCAATGACTCTAATATTTATTTCATTCATCTTTTCAGTTATATGAAGGTTAAATTGGGGTAATTTTCTTGGGTTTTCCTTTGTGAAGGAGCATTTGGGAATGGAGCTAAGCATTTCAGCATTTGCTTTGCTACCCCCAATTTCAGTTCCTGTCCCATTCCCTAAGGACTGGACATTAACTTTGGTACTGTTAGCAGTCTTTACATATGACCAGAATTTGACAGCCCACCACATTTCACTTAGCATCTCTCTACTTATAGCCCTACACTTTGATTTACACATGTTATGCAGTAATCTCTGTTTCTTTAGAAGTTTGTATCCACATGTTGACTAGGTTTTACATTGAGGCAGTTTAGTTTCCTGCATTTCCACTGAGGCTTTATATATTACGATAGCAGTGAATCCTGGGGTTTGGCCACATGGGCTCTGTTTTAGGCAAAGAGGAGATTTATGGCATATTTTAAGATTTTTACATTGCTTGGACTATATTTACTCTGAAATAAATATATTATTGTCATAAAATGTATGGTTATGCTACTTTTTGTAAGTGGTGGTTTTTTATACATAAAATACACTTGTCACATTTATGCTACTTTTTGTGAGTGGTGGTTTTTTATACATAAAATACACTTGTCACATTTATCTTTTTACTCGTGGTAGGTCACTGGAGGAAACAAAGGGATTGGTCTGGCCATTGTCCGATCACTGTGTGAAAAATTTGATGGGACTGTGTATCTGACTGCCAGAGATGTTAAACGTGGTGAAGCAGCTGTAGATGAGTTAAAAAAGGTTTGTGACCAAGTGTTGGCAATGATTTTTGTTCGTTGGAGACAAGTATGTATTATAATTCTCTGTTTTGGATATGTAGAATAAATATGAAAGTTAGTGAATTCTGTATTCAATATGAATGAGGATATAAATTAGAAAAAGTACTTTATATTTTGTCATCTAGAATTTAACATTTACGTCTATTTTATCTTTCAGTTAGTGTAAGGAATGAGAAGTAAATGAAGTTCAGTGATAAAAACATAATATGAGGGACATTCAGATGTGAACTGAATTTATTCTAAATACACTCTCTGGGAAGGGGAAAAGTGAAGCACCCAGAAGGGGAGGAGGGAGCACAATGAAACTTTATGGGTTGAGAGAATGTGTGATGTTATTTCAGTGATTACAAAATTAAGTCAAATTTACAAAGAACTTCGTGAAACCCATTTATCAGACTGATTTTGCACCCTCTTTCCCTGGGTGCATGCACTGGATCACTTGGGAAGGGTGTTGTGAAGCAACTTTATCCTCTAATGAGCAAGCTGAGTGACAACTGGATGTTGATATCTTGGATACTGGCACTGGGATGGAGTTGACGTCCAAGCTGGTCCCACACATATTGTATTGGGCACAGATCTGGGGATCTTTCTAGCCACAGTAGTACCTCATTGTCACACAGACAGTTTATGGAGACACTTTCCATGTGTGGCGACCATTGTCCTTTTGAAAAATGGCACCACAATAGTGAGCATCACATGAAAGTTAACAGAGAGGCTGCAGGATGTCCATGGTATACGGTTTTATTGTCAGGATTTCCTCGATCACTATCCAGCTGTGGCCATATTTACTTAAATAAGGATTTTTGGTTGATTTTAAACTATAAATTTGTTTAAATAAATGAACAATTACTTGTTTTTAATTTACTGGTGACTTAATGACTTGCTTTTCAAGAATATACTGTCGCCTGTCAGAAGCTGCTGCTCTTTTTTTTTTTTTTTTTTTTTTTTTTTTTTTTTTTTTTTTTTTTTTTTTTTTCAAGAAATATTTGTCATCATTCATTAAATTTCTGTGAATTTCTTTAATATATGCAGTATCAGGATGTTCATAATATGAATCATTGTTGTAGTTACTGTAATGGACACTGAATTCATCTCAAGGATCCATTCTTTTCAGTCATATGATTTCTTCCATTCCTGTGCCACTGAGCCCTTCAATATTCTGATCCAGACAGATAGTTCACTATTAAGAAAACACCTTCTTCTTATTGGCACTCAATAAAAATCAAGTACTGGATTGGTAATAACAGTGACAAAAGTGGTAACAGAGCGCAGTGAACAATAATGATGTAAAAATGGCAAACTGATTGAATGTTTCCAGTCATAACTGAATGTGCCAGACTGGTGTTGACTGTTTTCATTTGGTTGCTCCTACAAACTGGTTTCACTCAAATGAATGAATGAGTGAATTAATATGGAAGACTACAATCAAATGAATCAATTGTTTTTCAACAACTGAGTGAATCAATAGTTTCATTTGGTTGTTCCCGTCACTACCGACAGTGTGTGTATGCACAAAGTTACAATGACATACAACCATGTTTTTTTTGTCAGGCTGTGTAGTTTCTTCCAGTTAAAATTCATTTTCCTCATTGGATAAACAGCTTTTTGACACCACACTATAAAAAAGAACAGACAGTATTAACAATTATGCATCTACTGCCCTTCATTTCCTGCATTATTATGAATATTAGGGAACTTTTGGGCCAAATGAAACATACATCTTTAGAAAAAGTTCCCATATTATGCTTGGAAACAGTTAAAATTGTTGGGGAAAACTGATGACGCTTGTTGATAAAATTCTCTCGAGCTTCCATCCAATCAAGAAGTTAAAAACCCATGAGCTTTCGCTCGAATTCTCCTCAGCTGTTATTGATTGGGTGGTCATCTGCAAGCTGCTGGCTGCCACCTCCCAACACAGAAACATTCTGTCCTGTTTCAGATGATGAAAACCAGCTGAAAGAAATGAGCCATTTACATAAATTGATCAAAGAAAACTGCTACTGCAACCAACAAGTTTTGCAAGCCATTTCATTGAAGACTAGTAAGCAGGAGGCCTCAGAGGAGGAGAAGCAGCAGCTTTTATTTTTCCACTCTATGGCTCAGTAACAGCAAAGATGAACTGGCTCCCAAACGGGCATATAACTGATTCAACCATAACAGGCATCCAGCAAAGCTTCAATGACTTATACTGATGAGCCAAAACGATATGACTACTGTCCACCATGATGCTGGATGCTGCTTGGGGGTGTTGCAGGCACATAATGTGCTAACAAAATTATGTTAGTGGAGCAGACACAGATGGTAGAGCACTGTAGCAAAGATAAGGGCTGCAAATGGGGAAATCCATTGAGATAAGCAACTTTGACATAGGGCAGGTTATTAATGTAGAGTGTCTCAAAAATGCTGAAGCTGGTCAAATGTTCATGTGCTACTGCCATGAGCATGTACAGAAAGAGGTAGAAGGACAATGAAGCTACCACTAGGTGCTAAATGGTTGGACGTCTACAACTCTTCACACAACGTGTGGTTCAGAGGCTTGTCTGGTCTATAAAGTAGGTGATTTGCAGCAACTCTGCAGAAAGAGCACAATGCTGGAGCATGCATGAGTGTTTCAGAGTGCACCATTTACCATAAATTGTTGAACATGGATCTCCACAGCAGACCTCCCCTATGTTCACATGTTGAACCAATAACATCATTGGTAATGACTGCAGTGGGCACGGGACCATCAGGATTCAACTGTCGATCAGTGGAAATGTTTCAGCTCTTTGGGTGAATCACATTTTTGCTACACTAGATCGATGGTCGTCTCCACAAATGCTGTCATTGAGGCAGACAGCTGCTTGAATTGTGCAGTGCCCTACAGATGCAGGCTGGTGAGAGCAGTATTATGCTATGGGAGATGTTCTCCTGCACTTGCATTGGACCTGTGGTAATAATGGAAGACACATTGAAAACTGTGAACCACCCGCATCCCTTCATACTTGATGTCTTCCGCAATAGCAATGTCATCCTTTAGCACTTCGTGTCTCAGAACAAGAACCACATTACAGTGGTTTGAGGAGCATTATAGTGAACTCAGGTTGATGTCTCAGCAACCAGATTCACATGATATAAATCTTATGGAACCCACCTGGATCACTGTTGGGTGCCATCACCTTGAACGCGAATCAGCGGCCTGTTTTTTATGCACATTAAATGACCTCTGCATAAATATCTAATGCCACATACTTCCAAAAACCTACCAGCAAACTGTCGGCTCCCTGATGTGCAGAATCAGTGATGTATTTCACTCCAAAGATGGTCAAACAAGCTATTGAGCAGGTGGTCATAATGTTTTGGCTAATGAGTGTATATGACTGGTGAAAGGTGATGTAGGCCTCAGTAGGCCGGAAATGCACAAAATACCTTATGCATGTGGACAGAAAGGTGTTTCCACCTTACAGTATCCTGAGAAAACAATGGTAGCTGAACACTCTGGAAAACAGACATCAAATTGCATTTGACAAAACATCTGTTATTAAATGGACAAATGGTTTCTGGGATTGTGTTATGAAAGGAGCAGTTGAGATAAAAATTTCTGAAAACACTCTCAATAGTTAACAGTAGTCTGCAGTTAACCACAGCTTTGGACCTGGTCATCGGAAGATCTGAAGTGAGCACAGGAGTCTTGCAACCCAGACATTGTCTATATGTCACAGGAATAGGAACATCACAGGCAGTAGCACGGTTATATAATAACAGCAGCAGCAACCACATGACAGTTACCACCTGATAGTGGCCAAGAAGCATTTGGCTGAAAGCTCATGGGTTTTAAACCCCCTGATGCAGATGGAGGCTCAACAGAATTTTATAGGCGTGTGTCCTTGTGAAACTATACATTCGTACAGGATGACATTTGTGTTTAGTCATTCCTTCTGTGCTTATTGCTGAAGGAACAAAGAAATGGAAAATTATGGTTAACAGGCTGTCAATCATGAAATCCTTAGAGATCGAGCACACGCTCAAATCAGGGAAAGAAATAAATTGTATCATTTTCAAAGGAATTGTCCCGTCTTAAGTGACATAGGGAAACATGGAAAACTTACATCTGGGTGGAGATTTGAGCCATTACAAATACCAGCCATTGTCTTACCACTGCCGACCTTGCTTAGTCCAAAGGAACAGTATTTGTAGAACAGTGTGGGACAGGCACTCTTTTCTTTATAATCCTATGTAACTACCTGTGCTACTCCAACCTAAATAACTGCTTTCTGTGAGTGTACCTTATACTTAAATGGCCACCATATTGAACCAAATGATAGAAAACATTTATGAGACGTTTAGTCCTTTCATTTATCCATTTTAGATGTAATGATTTGATATTTTGTTATTTGTAGGGCTTTATAAATCAAACAAAAATATTTATAACTTTCTTTTTACCCCATAGGATGGCTTGAAAGTGAAGTTCCATCAGCTTGATATTGATGATCAAAATAGTATTGACAGGTTTAGTGACTTTTTAAAGGAAAATTATGAAGGACTTGACATTCTGGTAAACAATGCTGCAATTGCTTATCCGGTAAGAATGCCATTGCGAAATTTCTGCATTAAGATATCACAAGGAATACAGTGTTGTGTAATGTGGTGCAAGAGCTTATTATCAAAATGTTATAAAGTGAGTGCAGTATGACAATGTGGTTAGCTAGACTGAGAAAACTTTAGCTTTAAAAAAACTTTAACTTTAAAAACTCAGCATGATTTCATAACCAACTTGCAGAAATATTTTTACAAAATTTCTCTTTTAATTATTTGTTTCAAAGGTCGAATCAACTGTATCATTTGGAGAACAAGCAGAAAACACCATAAGAGTGAACTTTTTTGGAGTTTTGGCAACATGTAAAGCATTGTTTCCTCTGCTTCGACCTCATGCTCGTGTAGTTAATCTCTCAAGCTCTGAAGGGCATCTGACAAAAATTCCTGGTGACAGCCTCAGAAAGAAATTTTCAAATCCTGATTTGACAGAAGAGGAACTCTGTGATTTAATGAGGCAATTTGTTGAGTAAGTAATAACTGTTTGCATTTAATTTGTGTGCAACATGTATTAAAATAAGAAACAAGGTTATCACAATTTGAAATCTGCTGAAATGTTTGATGATTATATTGATTGTACCTCTATTAATTGTTCTAATGTCTGAAATGTAACTTTTTTCATATTCATATATTCCACTTTTTCTCATTGAGTGAATTGAGAATCATTGTTAGTCTTGTTTGAGAGTAGAACAAAATGATCTAGAAGAGAGGAACCATTTGTGTATTTAAATTTCTCGTTTGGTTATCTTATTTTAGATTGTACAGAATTTTAGAAACAGTTATGGGCATTTAAAAAGCAGAAACCATTTCTGTTAGAAAATTGACTATGTCAAGCAACTTATTTGAGAAAAATTCTGTTTACAATCGAGAGATGTATGGCAGAGAGTACTTCCCATTTTACCATCTGTTAAGGTTTCTTCACATTTGCTTTACATATGAAGCACAGGAAGAATGATTGCTCAGATGGCTTTGTGTGTGCCTTAATAGCTGAGCCTTCTATTCATGGTTCATACAAGAGAGCTATGTTTATAGATTTCTCACTTCATATTGGTTTTTGAAACTTTATAAGTAGGCTATAATGGGACAGTTGACATCTGTCTTGAAGAATCTCCTAGTAAGCTTTTCTACACTTCAGTGACACTCTGCTATGGATCAATCAAACCTGTAGCCATTATGTGCTGCCATTCCTTGTGTAAAAATCCCCTGTTAGTCCTATTTGGTGTGGGTCCTTCATGTTTGAGCAATGTTCTGGGATGGTTTGCTCAAGCGTTTTGTAGAGAACCTCACTGTACACTCATTGCATTTTTCCAGTATCCTATCAATGAACTGAAGTCTACCACCTGCTTTACATATGATAGAGCCTACATGATTATCCCATTTTACATCCCTACAAATTGTTGCATCCAGACATTTCCAGTAGTTGAGTAATTCCAGCTGTGACTCATTATGTCATAATTATCTTATGTTTTTGCATTTTCTGAAGTGTAAATGTTTCCATTATTGAACATTTAAAGCAAGTTGACACTATTTGCACTACATTAAAATCTTGTCAAGGTATGCCTGAATATTTGTGGAGCTTTCTGTGTGTTTTAGGCCAAGTCAGGACATCTGTACAGTGGGCAGTTAGTTTTACTCCTCCCTTCGCAATCATAATTATATTATGGATTCTGCAGCTTGTAACTATTTCAACACAGCAAATTTTTTACGCATGTATAAAGCTCTAGTGGAAACAAAGGAGTTTAACGAGATTCTTTGTCTTTGAAGGATTATGTTGTCAAACCAAAATATATGCAGAATAACATTACAGTATACTTCCCAAATAATTTCAACTTAGTTTATTTCATTGCTACACATCTGTGGTGGTCATATTTAGCTAAAACTTATAATTGTGATAATGGTGTTATTTAAAATTGTTGACTATAAATAAAAAAGTTTTCAATTACCTTTTGGATGGATATACTCCATTTATGGCCCAAATTTATCACAGCTGAAGTATTTCAAATCATTACATGATATTCAAAAGGTGCAAATCCCAATAAAGTCAATAGACATGTAAAAATAAATAAATACTCGTAACTATTGGAAGTAAAGGTTGCCCCATCAGGACAGAAAATAGGAAATGGTTGCAGAAAGGGAACAGGTCAGTAATGACCTTCTTTAGTGAAGAAAGGAGGAAATAGTTGGGGAAGGTTGGTGAGGAGTAATTGTTGTAATGTACCATTCCAAGATTAACTTGTGAAACTAATAATGTAGGAAATGATGGATTGCTACTTACTGTTTTCGGCCACAGCCTTCATCAGTAGAAGAGAAACACAATCCATTCATACACACAAGCAAGCACACTTTGGCAGTCTTGTGGGTGTGAGATGAGTGTGTATGTGTGTCTGAATGGTGTGTGTTTCTCTTTTGGGATGAAGACTGTGGCCAAAAGCTTTGTGTAAGTGTTGTTTAATTGTGCCTGTCCGCAACTTAATGTGTCTTATTTATGGTAAGCAGCAATCTGTCGTTTCCTACGTTGTTGATATTCCTACCCGGAATTTTCATTGTTTCATAAAACTTACAGGCCTGCATGTTATTCTATAAAAACATCTACATTATTGCTCTCAGTATGGGTTAGTGCACATTACATATTCTTATTTTTGAAGAATATGTAATGTGGACAAACTCATACTGAGAGTAATAATGTGCACACATGTAGATGTATCAAAAAGAAGGGTGCATTCATAAGATTGACCTAATGGAAAAACAAAATAATTTTGTCAGAGGTATCTTAAACTGTCTTGTAAAAAATCTTGTTTTTGACTGAAGATGCTGGTGTTATTGAATGTAGAAACTTTTTAAGATCCAGAGATGATTTTTCTTAACTGATGAAATATTCATAAAATAAGTAAATGCCCCATAAAAGAAGATTGCTCTGAGAAATACATTATTTTTATTCATTATTAATTGTAACACATATTTTAACATCTGCATTGTTACCAACACAAATTTCATCCTCATAACTGACTCCAACTCAGCTGTAATTATTCTGCCACTTTTTTCACGTCTTTCAGGCCCTATTTCTGAGAGCAGAGAAGGTTGCTCTAGTAATTAGTTCTTTTCTGCTTTATTTAGGAGGAGACAATGAGGAATAACAAGTAATTATAGGAGATGAATATCCTTAGAAATGTAAATGGTGCACACATTAAGCAAAGAAAAGTGTGAATGAGAAAATCCTGTGTGGGAGAAATTATGCGAATGGAAGAACTGTGTACAGAGGTGGGTGACATCTTAAGAAGAAAAACATAGGTGGATTGACAGTAAAGTTAAAAAATGTAAGAAGAAAGCAAAATAAAAAAACAAAAAGAATAACGAATACAGAAAGAGAATTAAAAATGAAGAAGTGTTGTAGAGCCTGTGTAAATGGATGAACATGATGAGACACACAAAAGAAAGAAAATGAAATTATTAGTCCAGTTATGGTAATACTGAAGTTAAGATAGAGTGAAGAGTTTTAACTTGATCGATACACATCCATTACAGCAAAAATTGCCTTAGAAATCATTACTGAAATCCACAAATTAACTTAAATCACAGACTGAGTAGAATTTAATGCTTACCAAGTGCTAAAATTTATAGACATGAACAAAATGTGTCTCTGAAACAATGGTTCTGTACACACAGTTTCCTTCATCTGTCAGAAAAGAAGGTTAGTCAGAGACTGAGCAGGAAAGACCTTTGATCATGAGTTCTCTTGTGGCTCTCTCTGAAGTCCACTGCCATCATTGTTGTTGTTTCTGTTACCATTGACATCTTGGCCATCATCTCCACCATCATTATCATCACCCTTAACTGCCTTTTTGCTGGCCATGTTTGACCAGCACTGCCCATCAGCTCCTATTCATGTATATGTCGTTGCTTCTTATATCTTCCATCAAAACTTATTTTTAATCATCAATAAATGGAAAGACTTGTTATTGTTTGTTTCCATAATTGCTGAACAGTCACTGGAAAGAGTCACAACCATTAAACATCTGGAAGAATGCATACAGAATGATTAAAAGTGGAATGAACACACAAAACGAATCTTTGGAAATTCAAAAGCCGTACTGAGATTCAGTTGAAATAAGAGTAGCCTACCTACGAAGAAGGTAGCTTAGAAAACCCTCAAGCTACCAACAATTGAGTGTTGTTCTCCAGCCTGGGCAGTAGGGAAGATCCAAATAAGAACAGTGTTTTTTGTCTCATGATCATTTAGTATTTATGAAAGTTTCGCTCTGATACTCAACCAGCTTCAATGACAGATAACTACAAGAAAGACATTGTGTAACACAGTGAGGTTTGCTCTTGACATTCTGAGAGTATACATTCCTAGGAGAGGCAGCTAAAGTATTGGTGTTTCAGTAGCTGTAATACTGTCTTTCCATCACTTTGAAGTCTTAATGAAAGTGCTCACCCTATTTGTCACTGTTATATCCCAGATTTTAAGGTAAAAATCAAGGAGACTCATAAAATGTTGGATCTAAGACTCATCAAAGTCTAACTTCTGTAAAGTTTCTAGCATATTGACAACAACAGAAATATAACATGGACCCTTTTTGTTGCTTAATAACTTAGTAAAGACATCTTGAATGAAACCCAAGCTTCCCTCTCATAGCTGCCGTAAAGCAACCAGGTCCAACAAAAACACCATATATCAATTTCACCTCTGATAGCTGAGGAAATTTCCCTCAGAGATACTTCAACTTTCTCCATTTGGATGAGGCTTTCACAGATTGTTTAATTAGGCTCAGTTTAATTCTTAATAATCATAAATTCCTTTGATATACTGAAGTTACAGTTTTTAATAGCCAATTGTCTCCACTACTTCATGTTTTTATTTGTGTTTTCACAAAGGGTCATGTTAAGTACTGCTACACTTACTGTAGTTTAACTGTGATTTTGTCTTTCAACAATAGAAAAACAAAATGCTAAGAGATAAATGCGATTTGGTTTTGTAACTCTTCATCATTATTTAGGGCAGCAAAGAAAGGTGAGCATGAAAAGCACGGATGGCGAAACTCAGCTTACGGTGTTTCAAAAGTTGGAGTTACTGCCCTCACTTTCATGCAGCAAAAAGCTTTTGATGCAGATGAGCGTCCTGACATTATTGTGAACGCTGTCCATCCAGGTTATGTATCAACAGATATGTCAAACCATAAAGGTCCCCTCACTGTTGAACAAGGTATGTTTAATTTAAATATCCTTGTCATTGTTTATTGAGTAGTGCGATTTTATAACCTGTTGCATGTGTCTATACTTCACTCATCGTTATCAACAGGCAAGCGGCTAGCTTTCCATTATTGTAATGAAGCTGAAACTGACTTAATATTTTCACTACTTTTGATTTTGTACATTAATTCTATTAGATACTTTTATATGTTGCTATTTTCTGGTGTTTTAGTTATGTGCTGAGAATACTGATTTTACAGGTGCTGATGCTCCTGTATATTTGGCACTTTTGCCTCCAGGTGTATCATCGCCCCGTGGTGAATACATCTGGTGTGACAGGCAGGTTGTAAATTGGTTCAAAGGTCCAATGCCAGCTCCCTATTAGTTTCAGCTCTCAGATAATTACAGCTGAACTTAAAAGAGAATTGGAAAAGTTAAATGTCCAGAGAACAAAAAATGTTAGTGTCTAACAAAAAGTTTACACAGCTGTTATCTGAAAAATACAGTGTCTAGATATTTAAAAGACACACACATTGCACCAGGTTTCTTTCTAATGGATGACACTAAAGTAATAAACAAATATCACACCATTACTGCAAAATTTAGGTAGTTGGCTTATTAAATTTTGCTTAGTGATAGCTTCATCTGGGAATATATTTTATGATCTTTATATCTACAAAGAAACTGCAATTATGAGTGAAATATAATGATATAAGCAAAATTCTGAACGTTGTAATGATACAAGCAAAATTGTGAATGTGTTTATGACATATGTGTGTCAAGTGGTCAGCAACTGTTGTATTTGTGGTTATTAAATAAAGTTGTACTCTATATATGTTTGTGCCCCAACATCTTGTGTTTCATTCAATGGTACATTTATCAGTTACTTTTCAGGTTGTGATTTCATGGTAAAACCAAGGGACCCACTATATCTATAACTCCATAAATTTTTGAATAGTTACTTTATTACAATAATGTACAACCTTTTCCAGTTCAGAAAAGAGTAAGTTTCATCCCTGTGCCATCTCTCATATCTCATCATTAGGCAGTAATATAGGAACATTTGTAATCAGCACTTCACTACACTTTTATTGCACAGTTGATAAAGTATAGGAAGGAATAGCACTTTCTCTAATAAAATCCTTTCAGTCTGGTGGCATGGCACAGACTTTTGGCACAGTTGTGTGGAGAAAGTGACCCTTTTTCAAATTGCCCTTATAATAAGAAATGAAGACACTGAAGTTGCTCATTACTGTTTTTACTAATGTGAACTGCTGTAATGTGAGAGGGTTAGTGTTTATTATGTTCAGTGAAATAATAGAAAGAAATTCTGACGTATATTATCAAGTTGTGCAGACTGTAACTTACATAATGTAAAATGCAGTTCATGGGAGAATATCACTAGAGAACTAAATGAGATAGGCCAGTCATTAAACTGAATTGTTGATATTGCAAATAATTATGAACTGTTGCCCAAAGGTTCATGTTCTTCCTCATCAAGGTCATCCCCTATTGTCCACCCAAATTCATTATGTGCATTGCCCGAATGACCTGCAGTTTCTAATTGCAATAATAGTAGGAAGAAGAACATAGAAAGAATAATAACGTAAGTAACAGTGAGCATACGCTGAAAAATTTTTGGGGAAAGTAAAATCTTCATGAACAAAAACAGGCCGAATCAAACTTGACAACGATATGACTTTTCTCCAAGTCTACATCTGTGGGTGTGGGTAATGTCAGTACAACATAAAGTTCAAATTAACTATTTGAAAGGCAAGTAGCCACTTCCGAAACTGGATACTCCAAAATATCCATCTCTCACCAAATGATTACCATTGGAATAGGTGACTCTTCCATCCAACTGCATTACTATATGACCTGACATATACAAATAATTAAACTGAACACAACAATAGTGGCACTTGAGCGAGTTGGTAAGTTCCAGACTTAACTGAATGCATAAAATAGATTTATATGATAAAAATAATTCTTATCAGAATCATTTCGTTTTAGTGTTAGATTCAAATGAAGTACTTAAACAACCATTTTGCAACATTGTAGCAAATTAGTTAATGCAATAACTATTCTGAAATGGAATGGTAGAGCTTTATAGGAAGCATGAAAAATAGATATTCTGTAATACATGGATAATACAAAATATCATGACTTCTGTGCACCACAAGATTGAATGCTGTATTGAGGCTCTGAGGGGTACAACATTCAGTGAGGAAAGTATATAAAAGGAGCAGAGATGAACGGGGAACAATTCTAGCAATGATAAAGGTCACAACTGGCGAAATTGACAAACGTAAGTCGCTTTGACAAATGACAGATTGTGATGGGCCAGTGCCTGGTAATGAGCATCACAGAAATGGCAAAGTTGATTGGCTGCACACGTGCTACTGCAGTGAGCATCTGTGGAAAGTGATTGAAGGATGGTGAAAGCACTAGTAAGTTGTGAAATCTCTAGTGTGGCTTCGGCTGCCAGAGACTGTGTGTGTGTGTGTGTGTGTGTGTGTGTGTGTGTGTGTGTGTGTGTCAGAATGCAGGGGTCAGTGCTGGTGCAAGAGCTTCAGATCACACCACGTAGTGCACACCATTGAACATGGGACTCTGTAGCAGATTATCCTTACATTTCTCATGTTGACAAAACAGTATCATCAATTAAGACTGAAGTGGGCATGGGATCGTTGAGACTAGACCATGCCTGGTCAGCTGAATCATGTTTCTTGTTACACCAGGTCATGTCAGGATATGCTGTCGTCCAGGTAAAAAGTTGGTCAAAACGTGCATTCAGATACAAACACAAGCCAATTAGGAAGTATTTTACTATGGGGGACATCACTTGGGCTTCCAAGGATCCTGTGGTAATAATTGAAGCACCGTAACACCTGTGGACTATGTGAACATTATTGCAGACCATGCTTCATGTGTTCCCTGATGGCAGTGGCATCTTCTAGCACATAACTGCCCACATCACAAGGCCATAATTGGACTACAGTGGTTTGAAGTGCATCATATTGAACTCATGGTGATAACTTCGCTACTAAAATCACCTGACGGAACACATTTGGGATGCTATCAAACTCCAGTTCCACGCCCATAAACCACTGGCCCATAATTTACAGGAACTGCGTGACCTGTGCATAGATATCTTGTGATACATACTTCTGGAAGCCTACCAAGCCAAATCCATGCTACAAAGAATCACTGCTGTACTGCATTCTAAAGGCGGGCCAACATCATATTAAGCAGGTGGTCAGTCACAGTTCTAGATTAACATTGTTTAACACACAAACAGCTTGAGTGACATCAACAACTTTGGAAGTATTGAAACATAATGGCATCTCAATAGCTCTGAATTTTGATAATGCACCAAATGCAGATTGTCTCCTTGACAAAATGTTTCATTACATTTGTGCAAAGGAGAGCACCTTGTAAGCCACAGTGCAGAAAGGAACATCAAATGTTTTACCAAGTAATTAATTTAATTGCTGTAAATTATGATGTCATTGTTGCAAACTTCATCCAGAACTATCTGCATCTGCAAACCCAAAGCACAGAGCTAAAAAATAATTTGTTGTTCAAAAAGGCAGGTCACAAACATAGTGCTACCTTTACTTTTATATATTAAATGGTCAAAACTATCAACACAGTTTTGAGAGAATCTGTGGAAGTTCTCAACAAGATTGAAACCAATGTTCAGTTATTTCATTACATGTAATGTGCCACATTTCTCACCTTTCTGTGACTATGATGGATGTCTTCTTCATTGCTAAATATTTATAAGATGATCTACTGGCTCACAAACCTTGTCAGATGAAGATGAGATAGTTTGATACTGTTTACACCATGACCGTCTCTCCTACCCTGGTAGTGCTAGTCCACTGTGCTTTGTCCATGTCTTGTCTGCACCACATTCCCACCCCACTTTCACCATACATGCCACACTATTTGTCTTGCATCGTGCATAAGGATGTTTTAGGTCACTGTCCTGTTGCATATTTCCTCCTGTTGGTTATTTCTAAACATACTTCACAAAACTGACAAATGTTCTCATTGACATTACTGTAACATGCATCTAACTGAAATAATCTGGTATATGGCTGACCCAAAAAGTCATTTAGAGGCAGCTTAATGGAAGAGATAGATGTGTCATCTGTTCTGCACTTAAAAAATGAGAACTCTTGAGTATTACAATACAAATTCACAGCTAGTTTATGAACTCTTTCCACCATTTCACCTGTTCCATATTTCTTGGTCAGAACACATCAGTTGCATATTAAGCATTTCAGTTCCTTTGTTGCTGAATGCATTGTTATATCAACTTTCTTAACATTGTGTTGAAGTTAATGTGCTCCAATTTTCAGCACCTACCTTTCTCTTTCAGTTTTAAATCAGGTTTCTATCACAGTTGGACTTCTCCATGCTCACTCTTTCTGTAACTGTTCTTATTGATCCCATTGGTGTTCTTATTAACAAGATAGATACTCCTTGAAATTGATGTATATTCCTCCTTAAAATTACATAAGATATAAATAAGTCACTTTTAATATGATTTTATTTCCTACAGCGTAGAAACTTGTAACTAAGTACATTCTGTTCTTGCTATTCAACATTACTTATCTCCCAATCACTTAATTCGTCTTCCTTCCTGTCACTACTCAGAAAAAATCATAGGATTCTTCTTTATTTATATTGTTCCAAAATATTTTCAGTACTTCCTCTGTATCGGGCCAATCCATTGTCACTGTCACCAGATGAGAGTTACTGTCTTACAAAATTCAAACCTTTCTTTTCTATTGTTCATTAGAAGGCTCACATTTCTTCACCAAAGTTTTCATTTTAAAATGCACACACATTTTCTGCTCCTCCTTTCTCCATATTCTGTGAGAGATATTTCTTTCAAAATTTACATTGAGGTACACTATATGATCAAAAGCATCCGAACACCTGGCTGAAAATGACTTAAAAGTTCATGGTGCCCTCCATCGGTAATGCTGGAATTCAGTATGGTGTTGGCCCACCCTTAACCTTGATGACTGCTTCCACTCTCACAGGCATACTTTCAGTCAGGTGCTGGAAGGTTTCCTGGGGAATGGCAGCCCATTCTTCATGGAGTGCTGCACTGAGTAGAGGTATCGATGTTGGTTGGTGAGACCTGGTACGAAGTCGGCATTCCAAAACATCCCAAAGGTGTTCTATGGGGTTCAGGTAGGACTCTGTGCAGGCCAGTCCATTACTAGGATGTTATTGTTGTGTAACCACTCCGCCACAGGATGTGTGTTATGAACAGGTGCTCGATTGTGTTGAAAGATGCAATCGCCATCCCCAATTGCTCTTCATCAGTGGGAAGCAAGTTGCTTAAAGCATCAATGTAGGCCTGTACTGTTGTAGTGCCATGCAAAACAACAAGATGTGCAAGCCCCCTCTATGAAAAACACAACCACACCATAACACCATTGCCTCCGAATTTTACTGTTGGCACTAGACACGCAGGCAAATGGCGTTCTCCAAACCCACACCCTGCCATCGGATTGCCACATTGTGTACCTTGATTCATCACTCCACACAACATTTTTCCACTGTTCATCCATCCAATGTTTACTCTCCTTACACCAAGCAAGGCATTGTTTGGCATTTACCGACGTGATGTGTGGCTTATGAGCAGCTGCTCAAACATGAAATCCAAGTTTTCTCACCTCCTGCCTAAATGTCATAGTACTTGCAGAGGATCCTGATGCAGTTTCTGCCTAAATGTCGTAGTACTTGCAGAGGATCCTGATGCAGTTTGGAATTCCTATGTGATGGTCTGGATAGATGCCTGCCTATTACACATTACGGCCCTCTTCAACTGTTGGCGGTCTCTGTCAGTCAACAGACGAGGTCAGCCTGTATGCATTTGTGCTGTACGTGTCACTTCACGTTTCCACTTCTCTATCACATTGTAAAGAGTGGACATAGGGATGTTTACGTGTGTGGAAATCTCACATACAAACGTACGAGACGAGAGACACCAAATCACTTGACCACATTCGAAGTCCAGGAGTTCCGCACGGAGCGCCCCATTCTACTCTCTCATGATGTCTAATGACTACTGATGTCGCTGATATGGAGTACCTGACAGTAGGTGGCAGCACAATGTACCTAATATGAAAAACATATGTTTTTGGAAGTGTCCGGATACTTTTGATCACATAGTATATCTGTCATAAAACCTTAGAATCGAAGTTACCCCTTGTTCATTGTTTGTTCATGAATGGAGACCAGTTGTTTCATACATCTAATTTTTTCATTAATACATGTAACTGAAATTGATATAATGTGACATGTTTCCAGCATATGGAGTAAATCAATGCTTCCACTTCTACAACGTCAGCTAACAACAATTTTTGAATAATGCTAATCTACTCACACTGATATTATGGAATTTCTAGATTATACTATGCTCTCTTTAATACTATTCAGTTTCTGTTTTTAGGTACTATTTTCATTCATAGCATTTATGTAACTTTATTGATTTCACAGAACATTATCAGCTGTCCATATACTGAATCAGTTAATAAACCTTACATCCCTAGATCCAAATATTCTTATTAATTATGGAAACAGTGGCTGATAAGATAGTCTTTTACTTTATTTTTAAATATCTTTAAGGTTACAATCTTCCACGTGATGTTTACTGGCAATCTTTTCCAGACTTTTGCAACAGAATATAAAACTGTTCTGAATCCCTGACAGAAACTTACAGTTATGTGGAAGTTATTTCTACTTCTAATATTGTGTTTGTGGATTTCACTTCTCATATTAAATTCACTACAAATACCATTAGAGAATATGTGTGTTGGCATGCAAGAGTAAGAATCTATAGGTCCCTGAAGAGGCTGGTGCAAAGTGTTTGGTTACCAACTTTACACAGTATTCTTAAATGCGTACTTTTGCAGAGTAAATACTTTCCTGACATTTGATGCATATCCCCAGAATATTATACCATAGTACAGTACCAAGTGAAAGTATCCCAGGCATCCTGTTCACAGATAGACACAGTGAAAGCAACTTGTAAGTGTAAAGTAGGCAAGACTGAGCTTCTTGGTTAACAGTATCACCTCAGTTTATTGGCCAATTGGATACAGAGGACTTTTATGCATGGGGTTTCATTTATTCAATTCCCACCCTGATCTCTACTCTCTACTAAGGCTGTCCCATTATTCTTCTGACTGTGGCTGGTATGTCTTCTATCTTGAATGCTACACTTTATTAAGATAAACAAACTACAAAATACACAGAGAATATTGCAAGAAACAAACCACAAACAAGTCCAATGGTTGCAAGAAATAAACCACAAACAAATCCAAGAGTCACACTCATGACTAACCAAAGTGACTCAGTATGGCGACAAGTGGTCATCTTGCAGTGTTTGTTCTATTCAGGAGTCAGATATCTACCAGATGTTGTGTCCATTTCTGAGTGCAGGGGCACTGCCATTGACTCAGGCATGGTTGTAACGGCATAGAGGTTTTCATCTCTTCTGGTATGCCCTTTTAAACCATTTGTCTCTGGCTAGAACACCATATTCCTCAGTGTTCAGTGTGCTGGCCATTGCAGCCAGGATCTCTGTGTGGATGATGGTCCTGCAACATTCTTAGTCAGATGTTGCCTGGAAATTTTGGTGGAGACAGTAGCTCCGGATTCATGAGTAGTGCAGTGGCTGCGACTTTTGGTCCTGCGGCAGTGGCTGCATCTGTGGGTCGTGGTAACAGATTAATGGCACTGGTAGATGTGGTTGCACCCTACAGTCACAGAGGTGGCATGGCTGCTAGCTTTGCTCCCACAATGATAAAGCTGATTGAGGAAATGGCAGGGATGGTGGGCAAAGCATTAGTGCTGTCATCATCTATGGCAGGCAGGTCATGAAGGTGGACAGGGGGGTGGAGAGCACTGGCTAGACAGTGAGAGCAGCTGTACCACTAGTCATGGCTGTGACTGGGCACCGAGCGAGGTGGCGCAGTGGTTAGCACACTGGACTCGCATTCGGGAGGACGACGGTTCAATCCCGCGTCCGGCCATCCTGATTTAGGTTTTCCGTGATTTCCCTAAATCACTTCAGGCAAATGCCAGAATGGTTCCTTCACGGCCGATTTCCTTCCCCATCCTTCCCTAATCCGAGCTTGTGCTCCGTCTCTAATGACCTCGTTGTCGACGGGACTTTAAACAGTAATCTCCTCCTCCTCCCTGTGACTGGGCTATCAGATATACAGGTATAAAATTTTATTCATGGTTGTCAGTCAGCAGCTGTGAAGCACATTTTAAGGATAGAAATTATCAGTCATCAGCTGCACTAATTTTTATTAAATTAATTTCTTGACTAGTTTCAGCAAATTAATTTGCCATCTTTAGAATATTATACAATTAAGCTTACATCAGAAAGCAATCATCAAGCAAACTCTAGACAATATAGTCCTCCATCGAAATTTTTACATAGTACTGTCAAACAGTTAAAATGTTATGTAAAAAAAATGCAAAGATATAGTGACCAGAAAACTTTGCATTGTAAGGAAAATATTTAAAAACCTCAAGACATACAATGATTAGCACCAACAGACTAATCTAGTCTGTTGGTACTAATCATCATATGTCTCACGGTTTTTTTAATATTGCTTTTACGATGCAATGTTGCTTGGTCACCATATCCTCACATTTTTTATGTTACTTTTTAATTGCTTGACAATACTATTTAAAAATTTTAACAGTGGACTCTATAGTCCAGAGTTTGCTTGATGATTGCTTTCCAATGTAAGCTTAATTGTATGATGTTCTGAGGATGGCTAATTAATTTGCTGAAACTAGTCAAGAAGTAAATTTAATAAAAATTTGTGCAGCTGATGACTGATTATTTCTATTCTTAAAAGACACACAGGTGTATCTCTGTTTGGGGGCCAATAAGAGTCATGCCCTTCATCACTGATTGATGTATTGTGCACATGGTTTTGCATTGGTGAACAATGGGACACTCTGGGAAAAGACTGGTCTTCATTGTTTGATGTTACCTGCCACTATGAACACATGGTTTTCTTGCATGAATGACGCAGTGCCCAGTTTCCAACCAAGGCACTACTATAAAGATTCTGTGCTGAGGTTACTGGTGTGGTGATAACTCATCAGATGTTGTTGTCTTGTTGCTACTGTGTTGGCAGTAATGACAATGGTGATCCACTGATGCCAAGGGCAGTGCTGTACCTGCTGCCAGCAGCTTGGCGGTTATGACTGCCTGTACTTTGTCAAGGTCCGTAAGTGAAATACTGAGTGCTAGTATCCTTGACAGCTGTTGAGCCGGCCGGAATGGCCAAGCGATTCTAGGCGCTACAGTCTGGAGCCGCGCGACCGCTACGGTCGCAGGTTCGAATCCTGCCTCGGGCATGGATGTGTGTTATGTCCTTAGGTTAGTTAGGTTTAAGTAGTTCTAAGTTCTAGGGGACTGATGACCTTAGCAGTTAAGTCCCATAGTGCTCAGAGCCATTTGCACCATTTTTTAACAGCTGTTGAAATGGCCACTGGCCCTGGGTACTGCGGTGTGCCAGAGGTGTTGCTGGTTGTAGTAGAAGGCAGGGCAGCAAGAGGTAGCTTTGTGACAGTGGTCTGCTACTGTATGAGCAGAATCAGGATTTCCTGGAATGGAAGGCCATCAATGCTGCAATGGACTGGTCCCCTACAATAAGAGTGGCGGTGGTGACCGTTTTCATATAAAGGCAAGACTGCTGAGAATGGCGTTGCTGTGAGTGCACAAGAGGAATGCCCCTATTCTGCTTTATGTTTGTCCATCTTCTTGAGCAAGATCTTGCTTTCCACATCCAATAAAGGAAACATATTGGATCTGTGAATTCTAGGATCAGGATTACAGGTATGAAGAGTGTAGTTGGCATGCGCTTTATGGTGTCAGAATCGTGCTATGACTGAAATACTATGAAAGAAACATGTCACTGCACAGAAAGCAACTAAAAAGGACCATGAACCAGATCACAGCAAACTGAAGCTTTTAGTTGTAACTGTGCATATACTTGTTTTTAGTGTAATTGCATGAGTAGGAATAAAATGATAACGTGTCAATTAATATTAATACTAATTATGTATATGCATCATACTGACTCGTTCCTCATTTTCATAAAAGAACTGTTCAAATGATCTATGGAATATGTATCTAACTAACTAACTAATTTACAGGATTGAGTAGACAGACCTGATTGAGGCTGGTATGAAGTGAGTATAAGTCTCAGTTCCCATGGTGGCTTTGCAACATTGTCTGCTGCAGTAAAAAAACTGTCTAGGTTTGAAATTTTTAACCCAAAAGCTTGAAAAGTATCCAGGCTAAACATATTGTTAACCCTCAAGTGAGTGAGCCGATCTGCATAACACAAGCGGGCATGCATGTACACACAAAAAACAGCTGTCTTTATTTTACCAAAGTAAACGTGTAAGAGCAAAATAATATTTTAATCTTAGTTTAACTAATAACAATAAAATAAACTTGCATAATATGAGATGAAGGACTGTTTAATTACACAATAATGAACTAAACTTTCATTATAGCACTCTGTCTCCACAGACAGGTGCTACCACACAGTAATGACCCACTTGAAGCATTAAACAGCGCAGTTGCATCATATCCCAGCCGACTGGTTATTTGATTACTCATCATCTAGTAGACAGCAGCCTCATTGTAGGATTGTGCTGCTAGCTCATAATGTGGATCATTTTCTTGCACAAATCATTATTTTTTTCTAACCTAGCTCACTTTTTATTTTACATTACTGCTGCTCACTTGGATGTATGACAGCACAACTTATCACTGTGTTAGCTGAAGCAATAATGAAGGAATAGGTGTCACCTCATTTGTGAAACAACAATCAAACAGTGTAAAATAATTTGATTTGTGTTTGGTACACTTTTACATAGGTGCATCTGCTTGAGGGTTAATGTGGGCACTATTCCGAGCAATCATGCAAACAGAATGTGGCACATCTTTGCATTCTGAGATGACCACGGCTTCTCCTACAACTGAGATCTGATGACGTACATACCCAACAAATGAAGTGTTGAACGGAGCAAAGCTGAACACTTAGTGCAGTAGTTAGTCTCTATGTTTAGTTGTTTGGCTGCTTTTCTGGAGTCTTTCTGGAAGGCAATGGTTTGGTTACCTGGGAAAAGTGCAATTTCAAACAGCCAGGGTGCTGTACTGGCAAGTGGTGGTATTAATTTCCATACCCTCTGCAAAATGAGAAACCCAAGGAGCTTATTTGTGACTGCAGAATTCTGCCTCAGTTTTGCCCTCTACGTTAAAACATCTGCACAAGTTCCACTGCTAGGGACAGCACTATCTATCATAGCACTTAAAATAGTTTTGGCTGGATAGTAAAGCTTTATTATTGTTACATTCTTCTCACGTCTGCAGCCAGATCATACTGCCCATCTGGCAACCATTTTCAGGTGAAGACTCCATTTGTTAAATCTTGCCAAAACGTATTCCTGCCACAAGCATCAACCCTTTTTTACACCACAGAGAACCAAACCACCTGAGAGAGACATTGTTGCTGCTGCCCCATAATGCAGTGTGAAGGTACAGTGCCCCAGTGGAGAAAGCTGGCAGAAACAATGAAAAGAATATGAGCCTCCGATAGCCAAGTCAAAGACCATTGCTTTGTAATTATAGATAAAATGGGATTCCACATTTTATTTAAAGGATAACTCTTGTCTCTATTTATAATATTATCTACTAGTCTAATTTCAATTGATTCTTTTCAGGTATAGTCCCAATAGCAGGATGCTGGAGCACATATCTGCCTCACCGTAGATCATTCTGTGTCCCTGTAAGACAGTACCCCACCACTGCAGATTCCTCAGGTTGTAGTAATCATTGCAGCAATGGCTGTGAATAGTACAAATCCTCTGATTAACATTTGTTTTATCACAGTGACAAAGTATTCTGTTAATGCTGAACTACTTCAATCCCAGATCATCTTTAACGAGGTCTAATATTGGCTGGAGGATGAAACACACTTTTAATATTAAATCTTTTTTTTAAAAATCCTTCCTATCATAGATTATATGCTACCAAAATATGGTGGGAAACAAATCTATTTACATATGTCTCATAATGGTCCTGGCACAGGTCCAAACGCGAAAGCGTGATGGATCTGTTTGTCTGTATAGCTATTCTGCTTGAATACAAGCTTACTGTTTTCTGGTTTTTGTGTCAAGGTTTCTTCATCCAAACCTGCATAAGCCCTCCTTACTAACATCCACAGTTTCCCTGTGCATTGATATGGCAGATGACAACTCATCACATGCAATTACTGGTAATGTGTACATTGATTTTTTATAGACACTGTATCCCAAAGTCCGATCGTCCTTCCTACAGATAAGAACATCCAGGAAAGGAACCTGTGTATCCCTTTCAACCTCCATTGAGAACTTGATGTTGAGGTGAGGGCAATTAAAGTGCTCCCAGTAACAGTTGAGAGTGTCTTGTCCACGTAGTCATATGATAAACATTTTGCTGGCGTACCTCCAAAAACAGACAGGATTAAAAAAAGCCATCCTCAGCACTCTGTTGTCAAAATTTTCCATAGAGAAATAGGTGACTATGAGGGATAAGGGATTCCCCATAGTCACTCTAGTAGTTTGTTCAAAATACTTAAAACTAAATTGTGTAGTTCACATCTGCCAGAGAAATAAAGATATGTAACAGCATTCCGACCAACTTGCAGTTACAGATCACTGCGGACCTGGAGCTGATTTGAGCTGAGTGGGCTCTAAAAATAGATTGTACAACATTCCTGCTAGGTTACATTTACATATCTGCTCTATCACAATGTCATATTCCCGGACATCCTAAACTTCACTAACAGCACCATTCATCACCATGTTACAGCAAAAATTGTAATGAATAACTCCATACATTGTCAAGTAATAGCAAAATTAAAACAAAATGCTTCATACATTGGCATTTGACAGACAATTATGATAAACTACCCTGTATTACAGCAAAATAGTAACATATTGCACATGTCACAACAACATTGTTAGAAAATACCCAATACACCTCTATGTTTAGCAAAATTGTAACAATTTACACCACATATCACTGTATGCCTTCTACAATTCCTGTCCCACCATTTTTGTAGATACCATTCTTTAGAAGCATATTAAGCTTAGCCAAAACCATAAAGGCATAGACCAGTTGCAGTCTTCTATAATTAATTTTAGTTATTATTCTTTTATCACATGCACCACATAAATTTCTCTGTATGAACTATGTATTCATTGTGACATTTGCCTGCTGTATTTCCTTGTTGATGGTCCTCGGTGTCAATGCACTGTGTTGCTATACTGGGTGAAAAATGGGGGTGGGGGGTGAAAGTCAGACACTGGCTACTTCAAATGATGTAGCCAACAGGTGCACATTTGCACTTATGTAAATATTTTTGATAGTGCAGATAACCAGTATCATAAATATTTACATAAGTTGTGGTGTAAGTAGGACCGATGTTGTTCCTTTGATTACGTGACGTGTTATCATGAGAGATGTCGACCTGTTAACAATTACGGGATGCCAATCATCCGTACAGATTCTCATGTTTTCCCATACTGTGGTTGATGATTGGCTTCTAGATTATGTGAATTCATGTACTTGGATTGACACCCCTATATATAGAGATTTATCCATTAGTATTGATTATAAGGTAGTAGTTCATATGTTTGTGCTCGGTTATACCTACTATGGAGTTCACTATATGATCAATTTGATAGAGAATTCGCTTTCCCTTGTCAAACTCCATACTGGACACATTATCGTCTTTCGCTGTTATGAGTCAGTTTCATCTTAATCACTTAAGAGGCCTTGTGTTCAGAATAATTTTACTTCCCACTCTCAGTGCTTGTTCTCATAGTCAGTGGACAGCTTATATTTCAATTATTAGTCTTGCACAAGAACTGATGTATATGGATAAGTGAAATGAATGAGAGCTTATGGAGTATTGCTATGAGCTTGATCATTCTATTGACCATGTAAGCATACTAGAATTACACTACTTGTCACCAAGGTTACTGCTGTCAATGAGACGAAGACGTTGAAAAAAGGTTTTTCAGTGGCATGTTAACTTACGTTTTTATTCGAATAAGTAGGTTTAAGATTGATTAGCATGTGTTTTACTCCACAGAGTACCTTTCACTAACTAGTTTCCATACTTCTTTTCCGGTTTCTTATTATTCGCTTTGTGACATTATGATTGACGTGGTTTCAGTAACTTGCTTCACTGTCACATTAGTATGATGCAGTGTTATGCAAACATAACTATTTCTACCTTTCCTGTCCTTTACTATTCTTTAACAATGGATCTTACCCTATATATGTCTGATTAGCAATGCATATTCTTTTTAGCACCGTTTATTATCCGTAAGCGTAACGGCTTGTCACCTAGGTTTTTTATGTATACTCCCATTTCATTTAATGCTTGACATTGATCTGCAATAACACGATCATGTATATATAATTTCATTTGTACTTATTGGAACCACATAAATTGTTAATCAAAATATTCACAGGTGTACTGCCGGTCTATAGTGTCCAACGGGCACAATATTTCGGCGATCATACATGTCGCCATCATCAGGTGAACTGACGGACTGAGCTCCTGTGAACGTGCCGGCACGGAGATCCGTACGCTATGGCTGCTCAGAGGGAACTGGGTTCGGTCGCGGCGGCGGCCGATTTAAATACCCTCCGCCCGCGGCGCGCTCCCTCCGCTGTCCGCGCCCCGCGCCATGGTCGCGCGGTGGAACAGATTGCGACGGCGTCTGAGATGACGTCGGAGTGACGGCTCTGTCCTCCGTGGTCGTCACAACTACACGTTTGCCCGATTTACTCTTGATTAACCCAATCGCTGGTTCCCAAGCCTTGCTAAGATTATAGCCACAGTCACGGTTTATAAGGTCGTCATTGCTGCGAATTTCGATGGCCTCTCTAACAACGCTGTCCCAGTATCTCGACGTCTGTACTAGAATCCTTGTGCGTTCATACTCCATAGCGTGATTTTCCGACAAACAATGTTCAGCGACCGCCGACTTGCTCGGATACATCAGTCGAGTGTGCCTCTGGTGTTCACGGCATCGATCCTCGACGGTACGCATCGTCTGACCAATATACGACTTGCTTCATTGACACGGAATCTGGTACCTGCCGGCCTTCCTAAAACCGAGGTCATCTTTGGCGCTCTCCACCAGTGCACGAGTTTTATTCGGAGGACAAAACACAGTTCCGACCCGGTGTTTCTTCAAAATGCGGGTGATTTTCCCCGAGAGTGCACCTGTATATGGAATAAACGCTGTGCCTACCTCCTCCCTCACGATTTCATCCATCTCCACAGGTTGTGCTGTAGTGGTTGGGCGGAGAGCACGTTGAATCTGCCATTCTGTATACCCATTTTTTCGAAATACAGTTCTCAGATGTTCCAATTCCTGCGGTAGACTCTCTGCGTCAGAGATAGTGCGCGCCCTATGTACTCGAGTTTTAAGTACCCCATTCCTCTGTGAAGGGTGGTGGCAGCTGTCTGCGTGCAAATACAGATCAGTGGGCTAATCAAGAGTAAATCGAGCAAACGTATAGTTGTGACGACCACTGCGGACCGAGCCATCACTCCGACGTTATCTCAGACGCCGTCGCAATCTGTTCTACCGCGCGACCGGGGCGCGGACAGCGGAGGGAGCGCGCCGCGGGCGGAGGGTATTTAAATCGGCCGCCGCCGCGACCGAACCCAATTCCCTCTGAGCAGTCATAGCGTACGGATCTCCCTGCCGGCACGTTCACAGGAGCTCAGTCCGTCAGTTCACCTGATGATGGCGACATGTATGATCGCTGAAATATTGTGCCCGTTGGACACTGTAGACCGGCAGTACGCCCGTGGATATTTTGATTATCAAATACGCCGAGAGAAACTCAAGAATCACATACAAATTGTTAATTTCCAGAATGATTGCATTTAATGAAAATGGCCAAAATGTAATTAAATTTATTGTATTCGTCCATTATGTAATATGTCTATAAGATATTTGTTTACATAATAACTCATAGATTACTGATGTCACATTGGTTGTTGTATGTATGGTATATTTTATAGGGCCTGAAGATGACAGTGTTACAACACTGAAACCAGTTGCCAAAATAAAATCGACACTTTAAATATAACTGGAGGAATTTCTTCATTTTTAATATAAATTTATACCAGCTAATGTCCCACTGTCCTCCATTTCAACTATGGACGTACAAAGATATTTCTAGTTGGTGTGATGAATGGCAGCTAGCTCTAAGTGTAGAGAAATGTAAGTTAATGCAGACAAGTAGAAAAACCAAGCCTGTAATTTTGGGATATAGCATAAGTAGCATCCTGCTTGACACAATCATGTTGTCTAAATATCTGGACGTAATGCTGCAAAGCAGTATGAAATGGAATGAGCAGGTGAAGACTGTGGTAAGGAAGGCAACTGGATGACATTGGTTTATTGGGAGAATTTTGGGAAAGTGTGGTTCATCTGTAGAGCAGACCACGTGTCGGACACTACTGCAACCTCTCCTTGAGTACTGCTCAAGTGTTTGATCCACACCAGGTTGGATTCAAGGAAGACTTCGAAGGAATTTGGAGGCAGGCTGCTAGATTTGTTACTAATGTGTTTGAACAACATGTGAGTATTACAGAGATGCTTCAGAAACTCAGATGGGAGTCACTGGAGGGGACACTATTGAGAAAATTTCGAGAACTGGCATTTAGAGCTGACTGCAGAATGATTCTGTTGCTGTCAACATACATTATGTGTAAGGACCATAAAGATAAGATACGAGAAATTATGGCTTATATGGAGGCATATAGAGGTTCGTTTTTCCCTCACTCTATTTGCGAGTGGAACAGGAAAGAAAATGACTAATAGTGGCACATGGTACCCTCCGTCAAGCACCATTCTGTGGCTTGTGGGATATGTAGATCTAGATCTAGATCCTTTTCATTATATTTGCATGGCAGCGGACATAAAAACAGTTGTCTGGACTATCACATTTTGTCATTTTTCTGTCTTTTTCCTAGAAATTCCATGGCAAAAAAATTAACAAGCTAGCATATCACTGCAAGTGCTGTAGGATGTGTTTTGGACTATCAAACCATCAAGTAATGATATTTTAGTGAGATGGACACATCTATGTGCTTCCGTATGAGCTGTAATTGTTCTTGCCTTTGATGTTATTATGTGAGTTACACATTTGTGGCAGGAAATCGTTCTGCAGTCTGTCATAGATGTAACTTCTTTAAAATTTCTGACTTATGTTACACAAAAAGAATGACCGCATATCTTTGAGTTGGTTCAATGTCTTCCTTAAGTTAGTTAGTTACAGGTTCCATAGACCACTTGAATGATTTCTTTAAAGAAATGATATGGAATGAGTCAATTTACAAGATTTGTGTACATGATCAGTGTTAACATTAATGAATATATTATTTTTAGACCTACTCGTGCAACTACACTTAAAAGCTAGTTTTTCTACAGGCTACTAGTTGAAATTCGTCTATGTAATAGGGGGGTTGTCTAGGAGAAATGATTAACTGAGGGATGACTCACAGCTTACAGCTGCTGCTCTGATACTATTGCCATCCAACTGTGTGGCATCTCACAATCCAGTGATGCATGAGATCAGCTCGCTGCCATTAACCTACCTGTGGAGCACTTGGCTACAGCCTCAGCATCTATCTGTTAGATGACGTTGCACTCTCCTGCTAATGATGGCAAAGTTTTCTTGTCTTGAAATGCTGTATGCAATTAACCTGTTGGCTGCTACTCTAATGCCATATTGATCTTTTTCATAACCTGTATTTGAAAGGTATTTGGTAGTTACGATTCAACTTGTGACTTCATATGAACGAGTTTAGCTCTCAAAAGCAGAGGGTGCATGCTTGGTGCATATAAGCCTCACTTGTTTTGACACATCTAGATCTAGCTATTAACGAGAATGGCTTGTTTAATAGCTGACATTCCTCCCACACATTAATTTTTTGCAGTGAATTTTAATAAATACAGGGTGCATCAAAAAATGTATACACACTTTGAACTGTCATGGACAATTTATTTCCCGTTCTCCAAGGTTAAATATCTGTGAGAAAGTAATGTTACATTTCTTCAACAGGTGGCAGCGTAACTCACATCACTCTGCAGCACAGCATGGCATGATGTGAAGCAAGTGGTGGCTGCAGAAGAGGCACTCCCTGTGATGTCCTACATATGTTTAAACAAAACGTAGTTGTTCGTATCCTGTTACACAAACACACATTGTAAATGTTTAATGTGACACCATTTTACATTTAGGATAAGTGCGTTTTTGAATTTCCCACCATTTTATACATGCTTCTACGCTTAGCATAACTGACCTGAAAACTGTGCAGCCCACACCTGTACCCCAAGGTCCACCATATTGGACTTTCATTTTGGATTCTGACATCTTCAAGTCTGCCCTTGTGTCTACCATCTTAGAGTTTATACTTAGGGGAATTGGGTGGGTAAATCTTATTGCACACTGGTAGCATCACATGTGATATCATTATGATGTGTACCAATTGCATCAAAGACGACAGAGACCATGTATTGAATTTTTTGATCATTCGAGATGCTAAGTTTTAGTAGCCATTTATGCAGACATATTAAAGGAGCAGCTCATTATTATTCTCAATTATTAATTGCAATTTTGGAAAGTATTGATGTGCTTATTTTCTCTGAAAATGTGAACAAGCAAACTTGAAAAAAAAGGAGCTCACAGTAACTGGTAAATATAGGAGTGTTTGCAACATTACAGTGGCATCATGCTCAATTAAATGAAATTGTGCACTGAAAGAAGCCCTGTCTTTAAAAATTAAGAAAGGATCACTTTTTCATTTTGTTATTCTTATTTATTTTTATTATTTTTTAATACAAAAATTGCCGCCTAGTAGCAGCGTGGGACAGAATTTAAACTCGGCGCAAGTAGGAAATTGCCTTCAGAAATGATTCAGTTGTTAAAATTAGAGACATAAATGTCTAACGCCAAAGTATATTCTCCATTTTATCGACCAGTTACACATATGATGTCAGTAAGATGCGAAGTTTCGTTAACATTACTCATCACAATCCTAAAAGCTTGGGACATGACTAATGACACTGTGTTTAAGAAAAGTAATCTGCCCTGACACATGAAGCATAGATGTAGAATGGCATAAGATGCCATAGATTATTTTTCCATGTATTTTAATACCTTTGACCCATTTTCCTCGTAAACAGAATCATTCAGTCCATTATTTATCATCATCTGCAATGAAAGTATGCCTGCAAAAATGTGTTGAATCTAAATGAAAAGTTAAATTTAGCGTCAGAGATAGTCTACTGATTTCCCTGATGTCTCTCAGCAAATAAGCCAGACTGGCACCAGTCTGTCTCCCTAGTGAGGTTGAAAACTTTACTAATACACTAACGTACTGGGGCAACTTCAGACACATTGTACCTTTACACTGCCTGTGATGCGATGTGGCGCGACGCGATGCGATGTGAGGCATAACGGCCAAAGCGATGCAATGTGATGGAGCGTTCACATTGCACACGATACAGCATGCGCGCGTGATCTGTCCAGCTGTTATTGAGCAATCTCGGCACGATGTTGTTTTTCCTCGACCCAGTAAATACTTTTTCATTAGAAAACAGTGCTCTGAGAATTCAACGCAGTCGTGAATGGTTGCATGAAATCAACAAGGAGAGGAGGGCTTTAGGAGAATTTCATCATTTCTACAGTGACTTGAGAAAAGATGAGGATAAATTTTGGAATTATTTCAGAATGACCGCCCCCCATGAACTTGCCGTTGGTGGGGAGGCTTGCGTGCCTCAACGATGCAGATAGCTGTACCGTAGGTGCAACCACAACAGAGGGGTATCTGTTGAGAGGCCAGACAAACATGTGGTTCCTGAAGAGGGGCAGCAGCGTTTTCAGTAGTTGCAGGGGCAACAGTCTGGATGATTGACTGATCTGGCCTTGTAACCTTAACCAAAACGGCCTTCCTGTGCTGGTATTGCGAATGGTTGAAAGCAAGGGGAAACTACAGCCATACGTTTTCCCGAGGGCATGCAGCTTTACTGTATGGTTAAATGATGATGGCGTCCTCTTGGGTAAAATATTCGGGAGGTAAAATAGTCCCCCATTCGGATATCCGGGCGGGGACTACTCAAGAGGACGTCGTTATCAGGAGAAAGAAATCTGGCATTCTACGGATCGGAGTGTGGAATGTCAGATCCCTAAATCGGGCAGGTAGGTTAGAAAATTTAAAAAGGGAAATGGATATGTTAAAGTTAGATATAGTGGGAATTAGTGAAGTTCGGTGGCAGGAGGAACAAGACTTCTGGTCAGGTGAATACAGGGTTATAAATACAAAATCAAATATGGTAATGCAGGAGTAGGTTTAATAATGAATAAAGAAATAGGAGTGCGGGTAAGCTACTACAAACAGCATAGTGAACGTATTATAGTGGCCAAGATAGACACGAAGCCCATGCCTACTACAGTAGTACAAGTTTATATGCCAAATGCCAACTAGCTCTGCAGATGACGAAGAAATTGAAGAAATGTATGATGAGATAAAAGAAATTATTGAGGTAGTGAAGGGAGACGAAAATTTAATAGTCATGGGTGACTGGAATTCGACAGTAGGAAAAGGGAGAGAAGGAAACATAGTAGGTGAATATGGATTGGGGCTAAGAAATGAAAGACGAAGCCGTCTGGTAGAATTTTGCACAGAGCATAACTTAATCATAGCTAACACTTGGTTCAAGAATCATAAAAGAAGGTTGTATACCTGGAAGAATCCTGGAGATACTAGAAGGTATCAGATAGATTATATAATGATAAGACAGAGATTTAGGAACCAGGTTTTAAATTGTAAGACATTTCCAGGGGCAGATGTGGTCTCTGACCACAATCTATTGGTTATGAACTGTAGATTAAAACTGAAGAAATTGCAAAAAGGTGGGAATTTAAGGAGATGGGACCTGGATAAACTGACTAAACCAGAGGTTGTATGGTGTTTCAGGGAGAGCATAAGGGAACAATTGACAGGAATGGGGGAGAGAAAATATAAAAATGCAGTAAATGAAGCAGGCAAAAAGGAATACAAACGTCTCAAAAATGATATCGACAGGAAGTGCAAAATGGCTAAGCAGGGATGGCTAGAGGACAAATGTAAGGATGTAGAGGCTTATCTCACTAGGGGTAAGATAGATACAGGAAAATTAAAGATAGCCACTTGTATGAATATCGAGCTCAGATGGAAACCCAGTTCTAAGCAAAGAGGGGAAAGCAGAAAGGTGGAAGGAGTATACAGAGGGTCTATACAAGGGCAATGTACTTGAGGACAGTATTATGGAAATGTGAAGAGGATGTAGATGAAGATGGAATGGGAGATACGATACTGCGTGAAGAGTTTGACAGAGCACTGAAAGACCTGAGTCGAAACAAGACCCCAGGAGTAGACAACATTCCATTAGAACTACTGACAGCTTTGGGAGAGCCAGTCCTGACAAAACTCTACCATCTGGTGAAGATGATGTATGAGACAGGCGAAATTCCCTCTGACTTCAAGAAGAATATAATAATTCCAATCCCAAAGAAAGCAGGTGTTGACAGATGTGAAAATTATCGAACTACCAGTTTAATAAGTCACAGCTGCAAAATACTAACACGAATTATTTACAGACGAATGGAGAAACTGGTAGAAGCCGACCTCGGGGAAGATCAGTTTGGATTCCGTACAAATGTTGGAACACGTGAGGCAATACTGACCTTACGACTTATCTTAGAAGAAAGATTAAGGAAAGGCAAACCTACGTTTCTAGCATTTGTAGACTTAGAGAAAGGTTTTGACAATGTTGACTGGAATACTCTCTTTCAAATTCTGAAGGTGGCAGGGGTAAAATACAGGGAGCGAAAGGCTATTTACAATTTGTACAGAAACCAGATGGCAGTTATAAGAGTCGAGGGGCATGAAAGGGAAGCAGTGGTTGGGAAGGGAGTGAGACAGGGTTGTAGCCTCTCCCCAATGTTATTTAATCTGTATATTGAGCAAGCAGTAAAGGAAACAAAAGAAAAATTTGGAGTAGGTATTAAAATCCAGGGTGAAGAAATAAAAACTTTGAGGTTCGCCGATGACATTGTAATTCTGTCAGAGACAGCAAAGGACTTGGAAGAGCAGTTGAACGGAATGGACAGTGTCTTGAAGGGAGGATATAAGATGAACATCAACAAAAGCAAAACAAGGCTAATGGAATGTAGTCGAATTAAGTCGGGTGATGCTGAGGGAATTAGATTAGGAAATGAGTCACTTAAAGTAGTAAATGAGTTTTGCTATTTGGGGAGCAAAATAACTGATGATGGTCGAAGTAGAGAGGATATAAAATGTAGACTGGCAATGGCAAGGAAAGCGTTTCTGAAGAAGAGAAATTTGTTAACATCGAGTATAGATTTAAGTGTCAGGAAGTCATTTCTGAAAGTATTTGTATGGAGTGTAGCCATGTATGGAAGTGAAACATGGACAATAAATAGTTTGGACAAGAAGAGAACAGAAGCTTTTGAAATGTGGTGCTACAGAAGAATGTTGAAGATTAGGTGGGTAGATCACGTTACTAATGAGGAGGTATTGAATAGGATTGGGTAGAAGAGAAGTTTGTGGCACAACTTGGCTAGAAGAAGGGATCAGTTGGTAGGACATGTCCTGAGGCATCAAGGGATCACAAATTTAGCATTGGAGGGCAGCGTGGAGGGTAAAAATCATAGAGCGAGACCCAGAGATGAATACACTAAGCAGATTCAGAAGGATGTAGGTTGCAGTAGGTACTGGGAGATGAAGGAGCTTGCACAGGATAGATTAGCATGGATAGCTGCATCAAACCAGTCTCAGGACTGAAGACCACAACAACAACAACATTCAGAATGAGTACAGAGACATTTGATTATGTAGTGTCCTCTGTTTCAAATAGATTACAGAAGCAAAACACAAATTTCAGAATGGTTATTACCCCTGAAGAGAAAGTTATGGTCACCATCAGGTAAGTACACAATATTAAGTTTACAGCAATCATTTTATTATGAAAAATTTACAAATTGTGATAGATTCAAACAATGAGAAGTAAAATACATCACAGTTCACTCACTTAAGTATCAAAGTTTTCAGAATCTTGGTGGCTTGAAATAACAGTGTCATCAGGTTGAATTTCAGAAATTACTATTTCATTTTGCGGATTTCCAGCAATTACGATTTCAACTGGATTTTCAGGTGCATAGGGCGACATCAGTGAATGTGCAGTGGAAGTGGTTGAGTGTTCCAATTCTTCCAAAAGATCCTGCTGAATTTTTATCCTGGCTCTCAACTGAAGTGCTGGTCATAGTTTTCGCATTGCTGGCAGCAAACTCACTACGAAATGATAGCTGTCATTTTGCGTTTCTGATCTCGACATTTGCTGCTCAATTAGCCTCAAGTTTTGCTTCTCTATATTTAGCGACTCAGAGTTTGTCGATTTCTTGGATATCTTGTTTTGGTTTGTGAATAGGGTGGGTGAGGGAGGGGGAATCGAAACGCTACCCTCTGCACTTACAGTCAGTCTTGGTTGGTTTCACCAGGTGAAACAATCTCTCTCTCTCTCTCTGTAAGAGCTGGTGAGAATGGTACGTCTTCGTGTGCGTCGATGTGTTGCGATGCTGTTCTTTTACTGTGATGAGCATTAGTTTTCGTCTTCCGTGGCGTCATTATGTCAGTCAGGAAGGTCGTTAGCTCGTACCACAGTCAACTGGATTGGAAAGGCGGCATGCCACCTTCGTCTCCTGAACGTTCAGCACGAGTTTTTTTTTTAGTTCAGAGCGGAAACTGTCACGTAGGTTCTTCCATTTATTCTTCAGTACCTCACCTGAAAATATAGACGTGAAAATATGCGTAAATAATTAAGTACACTGTACACTTAATACATTTTTTGTCCTTAGCACATTAACTGCAAATCCTACACATCCTTCAATTACGCTCATTTAATTCTTTTTCAGATATTTGTCGGTTCAGATGTCTTTCCATGCACTGTCACAGTCGTTTCGGATGGGTCTAACTACACTCGCACAATGTGTGCATGAAACGTGCCCCACAATATGTGAAATTCTGAGCGCTGTACACCTGCTTTCTCCTACTATACCACTGCTTCAAACCGCTGCAAAACACATGTATGTCAACTGGAATTTTCCGAATTGTGTGGGGGCCATTGATGGTAAGCATGTTCGGATTAAATGAACCCCTCATTCTGGGACAAATGTATTACAATTACAAAAAATATTTTTCGCTTGCTGTACTAGCTGTAGCCGATGTTAACTGTAGATTAACAGCAGTTAACATTGGAGGCTATGGGAAGCAATCAGATGGTGGCATATTTAGAGCAAGTAACTTGTAGAATAATATTTTGAACGAAACTGAAAATTGGCCTCCACCGAAAGAACTACCAGGTACTTGAGTAAAAGCCCCATTAATGTTGGTTGGAGATGAAGCCTTTCCACTACTGGAAAACGTAATGCACCCTTTCCCTGGACTGTCACTGATTGAGGAAGAGAGGTTATTTAACAGGAGGCTGTCGAAGGCTAAAACGGTGGTGGAACGCACTTTCGGAATTATGGCCAGCAAATGGCGTCTTCTCCGAAAGGAATTCGAAACTTCTGTAGAACGTGCAGACATTATTATTCAGTGCATCTGTGTCTTGCACAATATAATAATCGATAAAGATGGGCCTGACATTTATTTCCCTTCAATTGTTTATTTACCAGGACATAACAGAACACAGTGCTTTAGCAGCATGCTTCCAAAATGACAGAGCAAATAGTAGTGCTTCAAGAAGAGCGAGGAGTGTCAGAGAGGCCTTCAAAAACTATGTCAACAGTCATTAATGCAAATATATTTCATGTCGAAATTATCAAATACTGTAACTATTGTGAACGTCATTTCATTATCAAAATACTGTAATAGTATCTATACACATCTAATAAACGGTTACTGTTACTTATTTCTTGGAGTCTTCTAGCTATTTATTTTACTTTTTTGTACTTACTGTCTGTTCCACAATCACATGGTATTTCATTCCATGCTTGACGAACAAAATCCCTGTAGTGGTAATATTTATTTTTCTGGTCCCACAACACAGGGCGTTCACGCACATTGTTAATTAGTCTTTCGACGTCCATCGCAAGCAAGCAATTACTCCAGACGCAAGCGCAAACAAGCAATCGCTCCAAACACTCGCGCGTAACGCAAACTCGGTTGCGACTACAGCGGAGACATCGAATCGCACCGCATCACATCGCTCGGCCCAGCCTGCAGTCTAAACGGGCACCGCTCTGTTGCCACTTTTGAACCAAGCCTACCCACTGTCACGCGATTTCAGCGCGTCATCGCTCCGCTCGGCTCGGCATCGCATTGCGGGCAGTGTAAATGTAGCTACACTGATGCTGTTCTTCAATGATATGTGTAGTTGGTTGACAATATGGAGGACATGCTTTGGCTTTAGACATTTCAGTGTTTAATTTTGACAAATAAACCATTTCTGAAGGTAATTCCCTACTTGTGTCGAGTTTAATGTGGACTCCATACTGCACTGCACGCTGCTACTTGGAGGCAATTTTAATATTTAAAGAAAAATCTGACCTGATGTTGCTTCACACATACGACCTCTGTCACTGCATAACTTTGCCTAACAGACTGAGCCACTGTAATGTTGATGTAATTGGCTCCTAAATTTACCATTTACAAAGCATATTGTGAGCTCTCTTTTCCAAAAGTTGGCAGATGCACGTTTTCAAAGAAAGCAGACACATCAGTAGCTTCAAAAATTGCAGAGAATATACCAACTGAGAATATAATGAGCTGCTCTTTCGATTTGGCTGCAAAATGGCAACTGCCGTTTAGTGTCTCGAAATATCGCAAAAGTCAATTGTGGTCTCTGTCATCTTCGATACAGCATGTACACATCATAATGACATCACACATGACTCCACTAGCGTGCAATAATACTCACCCAAATTGTTCTAGGTCTGCCATCTTGGACTGCTATGTTGGATTCTGACATCATAGAGGCTGCTCTCTATATGCCAACCTGAGTTATGTACTAAGCACCAGTGAGTTGGAAACCATGCAGTCCTCAGGTCCGCCATCTTGGATCACCAACTTGTGCTATGATGTCATATATCTGGGAAAAACCCAGAAGGACGAGTGGACATCTTAGATTCTTTACTTCCAACATCTTGAATTTTAGCCACAGACAAGTGAGCTGGGAATCATGTCGACCACCCTCAGGTTGGCCATCTTGGATTTTATAATTAGAACAAGTAACTTTGCAAGCCTGGAGGCTATCCTCAGGCCCACCATTTTGGATTTATGAATATGCCACCAGTAGGACAATTGTCCATCTTAGATTTTATGAATTTCCTACCAGTTTGCACTTAGGACAATTGGGCTCGTACCGGTAGCACAAGGAGCTGTGATGTCAGAGGGATGAGGAAGCTCAGTAGCACAGTTGGAATATTTTGACTTTCCTACCAGTTCAGACTTGGGACAATTGGGCAATTAGTACAAGTGATCCAACAACATAGGCTGGAAGGTAGGAGACAAGGTACAGGCAGAAATGAAGCTGTGCGGACAGGGCGTGAGTCATGCTAGGGTAGCTCAGATGGTAGAGCACTTGCCCACAAAAGACATAGGTCGCGAGTTCGAGTCTCAGTCCGGCTCACAGTTTTAATTTACCAGGATGTTTCCTATCAGTGCACACTCCATTGCAGAGTGAAAATCTTATTCTGGAACAACACAGGCTGTTCCAGTATTCTCTAGCCTGCCATCTTGGTTTCTATACTACCTGTTAAAAAACATCTGTTTTGTGTTATACCAAAAACCAAAGGAAGAAGCACCTCCTCAGTAGTAGTATAATTACAGTCTACTTTGTTTAATTGTCTGGAAGCAAATGGGATTGTATGTTCATGACCATCAACTTCTTGAGACGAGATTGCACCTATGGCAAAATTGGATGCATCTGTTGAAAGAATAAAAGGTATACTGAAATCCGGATAGGCTAACACTGGGTCTGTGGTTGGAGCAGTTTTAAGTTCTTCCATTGCCTTTTTGCACTCTGTTGACCAATTAAATGTGGCTCCTTTCTTCAGTAGCTGTGTCATTGGACGTGCTATATTGGCATAAATGGCTATAAATCGTCTGTAGAAACTTGACAATCCAAGAATGATTGTAGTTCTTTCAAATTCTGTGGTTCAGGAAAATTGTTTACACCTTCAATTAATTTTGGATCAGGTCGAAAACCTTCACTGGTTATAACATGACCAAGGTAGTTACCTCCACTTTGTGCAAAATGACATTTATCTATTGATAAAAACAGGTTTCCGCTCCTTATACGCTCAAAAACAGATTGTAGTCTCTCAGTATGCTGCTTCATGTTTCACCAAAAATTATTACATCATCAAGGTAAACAAGTGCTTCTGTTGGGGTAAGCCCTCGTAAAACTGAATCCATCAGGTGTTGAAATGTAGCTGGATCATTACAAAGTCCAAACGGCATTCGATGATACTCCTGTTGCTGTTACAAATGAAGTTTCTGCTTGATCATCTGGATGCACTGTTAACTGGTGATAACCAGTTGTTAAATCACATACTGAAAAAATTCGACATCTGCCCAAGTAATCCAAGGTTTCCACTAAATTTGGTAAGGAGTAAATGTCGGATGTGGTCACAGCATTCAAAGATCGGTAAACAATACAAAAAAAGGAACTGTGATTCTCCAGTCACTGATTTTTTCTTTACAATTACAACAGGAGAACACCACACTGGGTCTGAAATATCTCTTGGTTTTATAATTCCGGCTTCTAATTGTTCTTTAACCATGTTTTCTACCAACTCTCTTTGACTAAATGGTATTCGGTAAGGTTTCTGTGTGATTGAGACTGCATTCCCTGTATGAATACGATGCTGAACTAAGTGAGTGACAGGTAAATTTGCACGTTCTCGGAATAAATCTGCGTACTCCAACAAAACAGACGCTAAATTCTTCTGTTCATCCGGTGTCTTCCAAATCTTGTGCTTCAGCTCATTATTAACTTCGTCTCCGCGTAATTTTGCGGATCTGTTACAAAAATCTGTGTTTATAACTGATGCATTTGTTACCTCATCTGGGATCCGTATTACGTCACTTCAGCAACTTTCGTACCTCGTGGCAAAACAACATCCTCATTGCACATATCCGTTATTGTAATCGGGGCTTTTGCGACATTCTGTCTCACCTTTGTAGCGACACCTACACTTCTAGCAACATAACAATGCATTGTATCCAGCAACTCACTTTTCCCCGATCGCTCAATTAATAACAAAGTTCCTTCCTTGCATCGGGGTGACTTCAACGTAGAATGTCTTTCCTATTCCCTTGGGAATAGGAAAGGTGGAGTGGTGGCCCGTACATCCCCTACTCGTTTAAAGATCTGGCAGATTGTCTGTTGTTCGCATTACCTTTCTTCTTGTTGCGACAGTATCTCGACACATGACCCTGCATCCCGCAATGATAGCCAATCGAACAGCTTTGCTTACTTCCTCACTGTACAACCCATGAATAAATGTGTCCAAGGCTCTCTGGTTGGCTTCGAACAACTGAATGCGATTTTCATTTTCGACTTCTACCAACTCGTACGTTTGAGTGGTGATGTTTCGAATTGTGTCGGTAAACTGCTCGATAGATTCGCCTCGTCGCATTCGCAAACTGTAAAGTTGCTCTCTGTAAACTCTGATCTCATTTTTACGTTTAAATCTCTGAACAACAATCGTTCTAAACTCATTGTAATCTTCTGTTTTCACGCAAGTGGGCTCCGCACTAATGAAATCTTGTGCTGCTCCCTTAATTCTTAATTTGGCAACCACTAGCTTATCGGAATCTGTCCAGGATCCTAACAGGGCGGCACCTTCAAGTTTACGAAAAAACACCTTCACATCATCTTCGAGTTTTCCGGTAAACACTGATGCTGATGGCAATAATGAAAAATTCTTTATTGTAGTTGTACCTGTACTGCATGAACAAGTCTTTCGGAATGTTACGCTTGCTTCTTCCTGCTTTTAACTGCCGAATCTCTTCTTGCAGTCATTAATAAGTTTACAGATCGACAAATTTACTTTGACTGGATTGCGACACTTCGTCTAATTTAACGTCAATGAGTCACTCAAATGTAACATAAAAATCCATCACTGCCTTTCGTATTCTAGCCAAGCTGAAGTAGACCAACCTGAATTCCAGCATTGGACCTCCCCGTGTAGACGGAAGATGTTCATGCTGCTGCTGCTTAAAGTTCACGTTGTGCTGCACCTCTTCAGGACTGTAGATTTTCCATAATTACCCCCATACTGACACCACTTCTATAAGGGAGTTGTTTGTGTTGTTGTCCCAGATGATAATTAGACAAAATATTTGTCAGGATTTGTAAGCGGGGTCCTTGAGGTATGGCAATACGTGAACACAGAGAAGTAAGTTTAAACAGTTTTATTAACAAAGGCTGTTTATAAAACACGCACCCTACATGCACCAATCATCACTGTGTCTGACGTCCTAATTACGATCGTATCGAAAGGCTCTATTGTTAACTAAGAAAAGAGGCATATTCGCGCCCGAGGCCACGCTAGTTAATATGGCGCGCTGCGGACACTGGCCAGTCGCTTACTCCCTGCATCGCACTGCGGCCGGACGCACGTGTACTGACCAAGCAAATTGTCAGCATTCCAGATAGGTCGGCTGGTGAGCGCGTGTTACTTACTGTATGGCTGCGTGCAACCCGTAGACCATTACAATATCTTCATTATGTTGCTTGTTAGATTTGAAATTTAATCAAAGCACTTAACAAATGGTGTTATGTAAATTTATTTCAGCAAACCTTTGGATATCATCATTTATTTCCAAGCTGCTTTTTATTTCGGGATTTTCTGTCACTGTCCTTGAACAGTAGGGTTGTATCATCCACATACGTAGGCCTACTATATTCTCATGATTAACAATTTTTAGATGTGATTCGTGCATAATATGAAGAACAATGGGCCAAGTATAGATACCTGTGGGACAACAAATGAATACCCCAGGTGCAAATGCCGCTAAATGCGTTTTTTGTCGATTTTGAGTTGAGCACACCATCACATAGATTTTTTTCAGCGCCTACACTAAGGAGTAGGTTTTAGGGAGCAAAACCCGCTATAACCCGTTGAAACTGTCTGTAGAAAATCGTGTTCGGTTGCAAAAGCCGCTAACTGCACGTTGCCTTCTTGTGCTAAATATCAACATTTGCAAAACTCGCCCAGTTCAACAAGCATAGCAGTCACCATGCCATGTCCGGATGCAAAGCACGCAAACTGACGTCAGACTTATCAGTCTAGACATTCAAAGCTACCTTTCAGTTTGTTACAATAAAAAGGGATATTTTTCTTATTCATTGTTAGGTTGGCTGACTGAAGTAAACGAGCACACAACAATTAAGCTCTCGCTGCCGATGCGTTGTCGAAATATACGCCAGTAAGCACAGTTCAGCTGATCAGTAGGATGTCTTTTGGTGTATTTGCGTGAGTGTTTTGAGGAAAATAAGTGATTTTCTGGGCAGTAAAATGCAGAAGATAGTACAAACGAAGTGGGAGTAATTGAAATAATAGGAATTCTGCAAGAAGTCGAACTGATCATTGTGGCTGCAAATGATCAAAACGAGACCGAGGACAATGGAAAAGGAAGGGGCGTCCTGATCAGTGGAAAAGAAATGTCTCCAAAACAGAAAGGTAAGATCAGGAAAAGTATTATTAAAGGCCGGCCGGAGTGGCCGTGTGGCTCTAGGCGCTACAGTCTGGAACCGAGCGACCGCTACGGTCGCAGGTTCGAATCCTGCCTCGGGCATGGATGTGTGTGATGTCTTTAGGTTAGTTAGGTTTAATTAGTTCTGAGTTCTAGGCGACTGATGACCTCTGAAGTTAAGTTGCATGGTGCTCAGAGCCATTTTTATTATTAAAGCAATGTTATGCAACGAAAACGGTGTTGACACTAGTGGTTATGACATACATGGAAGGATTAGTGAAAGTTACTGGTAACTTGCATTTCCGAATTCAAAAAGCCAAAAGATCCTGTTCACGAAAAGCAAAATAAGGAAGATCGGTCTAGCTCATGGAGAATCCTTCTACAATTTTCAAGCTGGAGAGGGGAAGAGCAATCTGAAGAGGAGAAAAAATTTCAGCAAAGGAAACGACCTAGCACTAATCACGGCTGGTGTAGAACTTTCCGAAGCCAAATTCGAAGATGTCAAAAAGCATTTGGAGCTCCACTTTGATGAAGACTGGGTGACCTACGACAAACTCAAATTCTAGACAGAGGTGTTAGGCGAGTGGGAAGGCACACTAGAGTCGCCCCTGCCGCTGCTAACCATCAGAAAACGTGGGAAGCGATTTTGAGTTGACAGGAGTGTTGGGGTCAATGTCACTTAGAAGAATTTTCAGATAAATTCATTTTCTAGAATCTTTTTTCGCTGTTTTAACTGTGATGCAACTTTCCTCCAATTTTATTATATTCCAAAATTATGTCGATATTTCACTAAGATAAAAATCGGAGCTTATTTTATTTTCTACAATATCTTCTGATCTCAAAAACATGATGGTGTATATAAAAAAATTAGTGTCGAACTTACGTATTTGTTCCTTTTTTGACGTTAATTAAGCCAGTTTTTCGTGGTAAAATAATGTAATCTCCGTATTTTTATATGCCAATTTTGTAAACTTTTCAGATTTCTCTTCGAAGTAAAATGTATTCTGTTTATATCCTCAATAATTAAATACTGTCATTCCTAACATATGGTCGAATAGCAGATTTTACAACCAAATGTCTGTTTCGTATCTGGATAAATATGTTTGCAAAACCCACTAACTGCATAAATCGGGTGTAACAATTTCTAAGTCAATATTTCACTTAAGGTTTTATGTGTAATTAATGAATTATTTTTCTTAGGACCGGGTAGACATATCAAGTTGAAATCTATGTCACATGCTAAAGTCTATGGTTCCATGGCGGTGTAAAAAGCTTTAGCTTTTAAGTCAATATATTCAAAAGATACAGCCATTTATGTCACATAATTTGATACTCACAAACTTACTTGTTAGAACCTATAGGTACTTCCCATTGACCTAGAACCCTGAAATTTGGAAGAAGCGAGGTCTTACAGTACAAGTAAGGAAAAAAAGCAGTAAATTGTTAAATTGTGCTTCTATCACATGAAAAATATTTTTTGTCATTTGTTATCCGACTTCAAACTGAAATTTAAACATTGTTGGAAGCCTTGGAACTCCCAGGACCAGTATCTTACCAGTATCAATATCGATAACAGGCAAAAATCGTCCGAGATTTTTGATTTCTGGAATGGATAAACTGTCTATACACATAATTAAGTTTGCCTGGAACTCCCACAACATAAGTCCTATTTACACCTGGCCCATTTCTTCTGATATGTATCAAAGTTTTCACCTTTGCTAGATTTGTGCACCCTGTAAAATAGTTTTATTTTGTGTTTTTTGGTGATGTTGATATTAATATTAATTGCTGGAGCTACTGTATGAAGATAAAAAGAAAAAGTATTCATAAAATTTGTTACTTCATAATCCAGTGAAAAATCTTTTTTTCAGTGGGTGACTCTTATGTATTTCAATAACTTCAGCAATAAACTCTATAAAGCACTGACATTTATCAGACACTTTAGAATTCATTGTACATACGCAGACAAGAAACACTAGAGTGAAAAAATAGCTGACTGAAACAGGTTTCACACTCCAGATTTCTTTTGATCTCCAGTCCATATGTTACGATTAGTCTGTGCAGCTGTGATTTCTGAGAAGACATCCTGTTAACCAAAAACAAATGTGTTCTTTAAAAGCTGTCTAGAACAGATAGTTTCGAAGCCAACTCGTGATGGAAGTATTATGGATCTAATGGCAGTAAATAGACCTGATCTGTCTGAGGGCGTCCACATCGAAACTGGTATACGTGACTATGAAGTAGTTGTAGCAACAACAATTACCATACCAATGTCCGAAGGGTAACTAAGGTAGGAAGATTTTTATGTTCAGTAGAGTAGATAATGACGCAGTAGTGCTGTGTTACAGTGAGGGATATTTAGCTCTGGACAGGAACGTGTAAAAGAACTGTGGCTCAAATTTAAAACAAATTGCCACACACTTGATATATATGTGTCTGGTACCTAATAGAACTGTTTATGATGGCAGTGTCCTTTAATGGGATACAATCTTTGGAAGGATACTTCTAAGAAGCCAAAAGTGGTGCACAATCGATGTGAAACAAACCATAAGGTCTTTGTATTGATATATGCTAAATGAAACGTGTATGGTTGTCTAGAATGCAATGCATGACACCTTCAGTAACTACCACAGTAAAATTTTATCGAAAGTCCTCTCAAAAAACTCAAAGAAATTGGGTCAGATTTAAAGGTTATTTGACAAAAGATTAGAATCCATCAGCAATGATGAACAAGACAGGGACTGGAATTGGATGTAGTAAAGCAAACGCAGAAATACTTGACGCCGTTTTCAAATGTTCCTTTACAAATGAAAACCACTACTGTCCTCATTCAATTCTCACACCACAGCAAAGGTGAGTAAAACAGATGTTAGTGTCGGTGGCATGGAGGTACAGGTGAAATCGTTGAAACTGAACCACACTCCATGCAATGGAATAATCACAGAAGCTGCCTTGTAAATACACTCCTGGAAATTGAAATAAGAACACCGTGAATTCATTGTCCCAGGAAGGGGAAACTTTATTGACACATTCCTGGGGTCAGATACATCACATGATCACACTGACAGAACCACAGGCACATAGACACAGGCAACAGAGCATGCACAATGTTGGCACTAGTACAGTGTATATCCACCTTTCGCAGCAATGCAGGCTGCTATTCTTCCATGGAGACGATCGTAGAGATGCTGGATGTAGTCCTGTGGAACGGCTTGCCATGCCATTTCCACCTTGCGCCTCAGTTGGACCAGCGTTCGTGCTGGACGTGCAGACCGCGTGAGACGACGCTTCATCCAGTCCCAAACATGCACAATGGGGGACAGATCCGGAGATCTTGCTGGCCAGGGTAGTTGACTTACACCTTCTAGAGCACGTTGGGTGGCACGGGATACATGCGGACGTGCATTGTCCTGTTGGAACAGCAAGTTCCCTTGCCGGTCTAGGAATGGTAGAACGATGGGTTCGATGACGGTTTGGATGTACCGTGCACTATTCAGTGTCCCCTCGACGATCACCAGTGGTGTACGGCCAGTGTAGGAGATCGCTCCCCTCACCATGATGCCGGGTGTTGGCCCTGTGTGCCTCGGTCGTATGCAGTCCTGATTGTGGCGCTAACCTGCACGGCGCCAAACACGCATACGACCATCATTGGCACCAAGGCAGAAGCGACTCTCATCGCTGAAGACGACACGTCTCCATTCGTCCCTCCATTCACGCCTGTCGCGACACCACTGGAGGTGGGCTGCACAATGTTGGGGCGTGAGCGGAAGACGGCCTAACGGTGTGCGGGACCGTAGCCCAGCTTCATGGAGACGGTTGCGAATGGTCCTCGCCGATACCCCAGGAGCAACAGTGTCCCTAATTTGCTGGGAAGTGGCGGTGCGGTCCCCTATGGCACTGCGTAGGATCCTACGGTCTTGGCGTGCATCTGTGCGTCGCTGCGGTCCGGTCCCAGGTCGACGGGCACGTGCACCTTCCGCCGACCACTGGCGACAACATCGATGTACTGTGGAGACCTCACGCCCCACGTGTTGAGCAATTCGGCGGTACGTCCACCCGGCCTCCCGCGTGCCCACTATACGCCCTCGCTCAAAGTCCGTCAACTGCACATACGGTTCACGTCCACGCTGTCGCGGCATGCTACCAGTGTTAAAGACTGCGATGGAGCTCCGTATGCCACGGCAAACTGGCTGACACTGACGGCGGCGGTGCACAAATGCTGCGCAGCTAGCGCCATTCGACGGCCAACACCGCGGTTCCTGGTGTGTCCGCTGTGCCGTGCATGTGATCATTGCTTGTACAGCCCTCTCGCAGTGTCCGGAGCAAGTATGGTGGGTCTGACACACTGGTGTCAATGTGTTCTTTTTTTCCATTTCCAGGAGTGTATAACACGTGGCATACTCTAGTTTATTGGTAGAATACAGTGCAAGAGATATATAATAAGACTGTAAAGGATATTCCTTATAAAACACTCATGCAACTCTTCCTAGAATGTTGCTCAAATGTGTAGGAAGCATACCAACTCGGACTAACATAGGATACTGAACGGTCACAAAGAAGTGCAGCACGATTAGCCACAAACTCTTATTAGTCATGGGAGAGCATCACTGAGATGCTGCAAGAACGGATCTGGGAAATGCTTGAAGATAGATTTGTGGCAACAGGGAGTCGCGCAATTGTCATCGAGCGATCAGCTGACCACTTACGAGTGTTAACTGAGTTCGCGCACTCGCCGCTAGGAGCGCTGGCTTACATGTGATTACTGCATGCCGGGCATGTGTACGTTCCTTGGTTTCCGAGTTATATATTTAACGTTATTCCGTTGTTCATTAACTACTGAGACTCTCGCTCTTAGCTTCAGTCAACGAACTGTTTCCTGTATTTGTGTTAATTCTGTTTCCGTATTTCTTGTAATTCCTGCAATTTGGAAGCACAATAATTACGAAAAGAAAATGTATTGAATGTAGGAGTTGACTGAACGCAATTCTTCCACAGTAAGAATGTAGAATTAGGGCTTAAGCCTCATGCACAGCAGGACTTTCGACAGCGGTGATCCCGACGTGGTTTTTGATCAAGAAGACGATTTGCAAGGCACAAGAACATCACATTCGATAACAGAAACATGTCAGAGGCAGATGCACCCGCAGTCTCAAGACTGCTAACACCATTCTGGCTCCACAACGCAACATTATGATTTGCGCAAGCTGAGAGGCTTCCTTTGTGCCATTGTGACGTCTGATTCCATCAAGCTTGCTTTGGTAGCTAGTCAATTGGATCATCGATATGCTGCCGAAGTGCAAGATATTATAGCTTCACCATCCAACACAGAAGTGTACTGAAACTCAAGATTAGTAGGCCAGGTATCGGAATCACCAAAAGAGAGAGTGCGACGATTGCTAACACTAGAGGAAATTGGGGTCAAGAAACCGTCACTTGAAGAGTAAGGTCGACGCATGTAGAGTTCCAGACAAACTAGTTCATACCTTGTGGGGCAGTAGATTACTGGCTCAAGTGAAAGCTATTGTTGTGCCACAGATGGATATGCTGCTCGACGCTGAAGCCGATCTGGCTGGCTGTATTCAAGAAGCAATTATGCCTAACTCCTGCTCTGACCCAACGATGGCGTGTAACAGCACATTGATGGGAACCAGACTCAACTATGAAAGTCTACTGAACAAAGTTGAGGCACTGAACAAATAGCTAAATGACAGCTTCTGGAGCAGGGTCGACGCTCCCAGTAATGGGATGAGTGAGCTAGTCACTGGCCATAACTTTAGAGAACAGTCCCATTAGAGAGCCGCACTTCATCAAACGCACCCCTCTCTGGTAAGTCAGAGTCAGCGAGCTTTTGTTGATTTCAACAGCGATTTGGAGACCAAACAACAGATTTAAACTTCCATGTGAGTTTGTCAGCATCAGGTCATCCCTCTGAATGGTCACTCATGATGGATTGCAAGTCAGGGCGAGAGTTTTTGATAGATGCGAGATCTAATAGCAGCATTCTGCTGCAGGACAAGCTACACAAGTACTATCCAACCACCATATTGTCAGCCGCTAACTGTTCTGTTGTCATGATGTACAGCATGCAGCACTTGCGACTGGATCTAGGACTGAGGCGTGATTTGTTATGGGACTTCGTAATGGCAGTGTGATGGAGCCTATCATTGGCGCAGATAACTTGGTGCATTACTGTCTGATTCCCGAATGTCGACAATGCTTGGCTACTGGACACCATCAATGGGCTGTCCACCATTGGGTTCCAGCATCACGCAACTGCATTTGATATAGTGACACAACCTACAGGACATCGGTATGCAAAGCTACTCAACCAGTTCTCTGCTCTCAAATCGCCTCCAGGGGCTCCGCAACAGATACGTCATGATACTTTAATGCTGCACCAGGCCCTCCAATTTCACGCAGGCCCAGCTAAATCAGAGTTTGACATTATGCTAACCGAGGGCATCATCCGCCCATCTAGAGGGTCATGCTCATTGCCTTTGCATTTGGTCCCAAAAAAGAATGGTATGTGGCGACTCCTGTGCTTTAAACACGAGAATGACCCCAGACCGTTATCTGGCGCATCTACTACGACACTATAACCAAGCATTGTGTGAGGAACAGGTATTTAGCATGTTAGATTTTGCCAAAGTATTCATGCAAATCCCAGTTTCTGAGAAAGACATACCAAGCATGACTATTATAACACATTTTGGTTTGTTTGAAAGCTTATTCATGATTTTAAGCCTAAGAAACACTGCGCAAATACGGCGGTAATTGATAGATTCAGTGGTACAAGGATTACCATGTTGTTCCACCTACCTATGACGTACTCATACTCTCAACAATGCAAGAGAAACATGAGTGGAACCTCACAGAAGTTTTTGAGTGCCTTCACTTTAGGGCATTGTTTTGAGTGTCTCTAAGTGTATGTTTGGACAATTGGAGATAACATTTTCTGGGCCACCTTATTTTGTCAGCAGGATCACGCCCTTTGCCTGAGGAAGTTGAAGCCATTTTGAATACTCCTCTCTCACAGACAGCCAAAGAATTACACAGACGCCTTGGAGTGCTCGATTTCTACCACTGCCATCTGCCACATGCAAGCAGAACTTCAAGAACCAACTACAGTAGCTCTGGCTGGTCTGAAAACAAAAGTCAGGGCATTTGTGCAGTGGTCACAATCAATGACACATGCATATGAGGCCGGCAAGAAGAACATAGCTGAGGCCACGTTTCTCACTCATTCTGCTGCAGATGCATCCTGTGTGCTAGTGGATGACACTAGCTAGGTAGCCATTGGTGCAGCATTGCAACAATATGTTAATGAGGCCTGGCAGCCCCTCACTTTTTTTCTCAGAATTTGTCTCCAGTCCAGCAAGAATGTAGTGCATTTGACTGAGAATTGTTAGCAATCTGTGCAGCTGTGAAATATTTCTGTCCCCTGCTGAAGGCAAGAGTATTCGCAATCTACACTGACCATAAACCTCTAACCTTCGCCTTCTACCAGAACAACAACAAATGCTCTCCGAAACAGTTTGTGGTTATAACGTATCGTAAGTCAGTTATAACACACTTTAGACATTGTAAATGCATTTATTAGACATTGAAGTAAGCGAGAACAACATGGCAGTACAAAAGTTGCGCGCTGAGAGAATATAGTACACAAGCCCCAAAGAAATCATAGTCAAAGGTAGGACGCTCTACGCCACAGGGGCCACAGAGCCCCCTCCCGGCAGTGCAGAGCATGGAGGAAGGAAGCTACGTCACCCAAACTCATAATCGTCGTGCCAGCGCGGCGGTTGAAGACGGCAGCCGGCGCGGAAAGTATGCGCGTCGAAAACTGCATTGCACGAGTCCCGTGTGGCCAACTGCTGTGTAAGCGGCGGGACGTTGCTCAAAGTCAGGTCCGCAGTGTCAGGAGGCGGAGCGGCAACGACGGCAGGCAGATCAGAAGCGTCAGAATGCAGGTGGGAGAGGGACAACACCGGCTTTAAGCAGTTAACACACACAGTCTGTGGTCGTCCATTTAGATTAATTATGAACATATTCACACCTCGTTGTAACATGTGATGAGGGCCTGAATAAGACGGTTGCAAGTCCGCTCTCACAGTCACCGTGCAGCATCAAAATTCACATGACGCAAGGTCCAAGGACGAACACTGGCAGGGTGGAATGAGGGCGTGGCGGGGGGGGGGGGGGGGGGGAGTGCACAGGCATGCGACATGCACACAAACCTGTTCAACAAGGGCTGGAAGGTCCATAGTATCATCCGACGGTGCATCCTCCACGAACTCTGCCGTAAGGAGGAGGGGGTCTCTGTATAGAATCTCAGCCAATGATGCGTTCAAGTCTTCTTCATGGGCCACAGGGATGCCAAGCAAGACCCAAGGGAGGGCCTCAGACCATAACTTGCCGCGGCACGTAAGTGTGGCCTTGAGAGTTCTGTGCTACTGCTCGACCAGGTCATTCGCCTTTGTGTGGTAGGCCATGGTGCGGAATTTAGTAACACCTCAGAGCTCGCACAGTCGAGCAAAGAGCGCGGATTCGAACTGTCCTTCCTGATCCGTCATAAGGGAAACAGGGCAGCCGAACTGAGCGATCCATGCAGATACGAAAGAGCGAGCCATGGTCTCGGCTGTGATGTCGATGAGAGAGACCGCCTCGACCCAGTGGGTTACACAGTCGATGATTGATAATATGTATCTGTACCTCTCAGAAGGGAAAAGTGGACCAACCATGTCGCTGTGGACGTGCAGAAGGCGACCTCTTGGAACATCGAAATTTCCTAATAGAGGCTGAGCATGCCAGCCGACCTTGCTATGCTGGCATGGGATGCACATGCTGGTCCAAGTGCAGCAGCTGTGCTTCACGCTGGGCCAGACGAAGCATTCAGTAACCAGCCCCGTCGTGGCCCGTGTTCCAGGGTGGGCCAAGTTGTGTAAAGCATTAAAGAAACTGTGCCAAAGAGCGGAGGGTACCAAGGGATGGGGAGTGCCTGTAGAGACATCGCAAAGGACTGGATTTGTCGACTCATGTAGGACATGAGCTTGGACAGCAAGCGATGAATCATTGTCCGAAACTAATCGCTGCATATTGATGTCTTCAGCCTGAAGTCAGGCGAGCTCATCCGAGTTCAACAGTGTGGTTTTGCACACAGATGCGATTCTCCGTGCCGTGGATATAGCGTGCATCAGAAGAGTGCTGACAGATTTAGCCCATATGGCGCAAACATCTCTGCAGAAGGTTCTTAGCCGGGTTATGAATAGCATTCACGAGAGGCTAGTAAACTATAACATTTGGGTTGCATTCAAAAAGTATTGATATAATCAATCAACCTGCTTGTATTCCGATTATATCATTAACGGTCGCCTCTCAAGGTCACTACGGAAGTGTATAATCGCTTTGTACACTGTGAGAAGCTCACGGTCGAAAGCCGACCACTTACACTGACTCTTAGTCAGTTTCTTGGGAAAGAAGCGGAGTGGTTTGGTGGAGTCGGCGATGTGCTGTTGTAAACAGCACCCTCAGCTGAGTCACTGGCATCAGTCATGATCAAAACACGGGCCTCAGGGACAGGCTGGGAGAGTGTGATCGCTTTGGCGAGTGCAGTTTAAAGATTACCAAACGCATCGGTCATGGGTTTGGCTCAGTCCAACATCCATCTCCCCGTGGTGTTTTTTCTGGAGATGGCGTCGGTGAGGTCCAATTGGACAGAGGCAGCCTGGGGGATATTGTGGCGATAAAAGTTTGCCATACACAGAAAACGAAGGAGTTGAGCATAATCTTCAGGAAGAGGGTGATCAAGTATGGTTTCGACGGTCGGCGGATGTCGGCAGAGACAGTATGGCCTAGGAATGTAATCAATGTGGAACTGAATAAAGGTTTGTCATGGTTGATCACCACGCCATTGGCAGCAAGGGCTGAACGGACTGCGTCGAGGTGGACTTGAATCACCTTAGGAGAGGAGGAAAAGATCCGTATGTCATCCAAGTAAACGTAAGCAAATGGCAGAGGTAGCAAAATGGAATCAATGAACTACTGCCACATCTGTGCAGCATTTTTCAACCCAAAAGGCATGTAGCAGTATTCAAATAGGCCAAAGGGTGTGATGATGGCCGTCTTCGGAATATCCAGCAGATGCATAGGGATTTCATAGTATGTCTTCGAACAGTCTAAAACAGAGAAGAACTTAGAAGCATGTAGTAATTGCGTGAAATCCTGGATATGAGGAGTGGGATAGTTATCGATGGTTGTGTGAACATCAAGGGACCTGTAGTCCCCACACATGCATAAGGAGCCGTTCTTTTTAGGAACAAGTTGGATGGGTGAAGACTAGTTGCTATCGGAGGGGTGGAGCACGCCTGAAGCCAACAAATTCTGAATGATATCTTTTGCGCATAGAAGTTTGGAAGCGTTACGGCGCCTAGCCTTATAACGTACATTCAAACTGTCTGTGGTGCAAATCCTATGACAAATGCCACTACTGATAGTCGATACCCATGAAGAGAGACCAGCGAGGAGGGGGGCAAGAAGAGGTCCAAATGCAATGGCATTTCGTCCGCAGCTCGTGGTCGTGCGGTAGCGTTCTCGCTTCCCGCGCCCGGGCTCCTGGGTTCGATTCCCGGCGGGGTCAGGGATTTTCTCTGCCTCGTGATGACTGGGTGTTGTGTGATGTCCTTAGGTTAGTTAGGTTTAAGTAGTTCTAAGTTCTAGGGGACTGATGACCATAGATGTTAAGTCCCATAGTGCTCAGAGCCATTTTTTTAGCAATAGCAGTTCACTGACCTTGCCAGGTCGGGGCGGTGTGGCTGATGCATTGGCTGTAGTCGATGAAGGAAGGCATGGCACAGAAGCCACGCGGTGTGAGGAATCCCACATACCGTGAACAGGTGCATCTTGGAGATTCGTCTGTGGCAATGGGGAAATGGCAGCTGTTGGTGGAATGCTCGACACAGGAGCAATGTGGTGAGGAGGTGGTGAGGAGATGCAGTAGGAGCATGTGTTCGTTCACCTTGCTGCGGTTCTGCAGATATGTGACATACTCGTATCATACACCGTATGTGTGACAATTCAGTAGAGGCAGAGGCAATGCGGGTGCATAATGCATCATTCTGGTTGCAAAGTTTGTCAATTTGTGTGCGAACGTCCGACAAATCAGAGAGCCATGTTGTAATACATTCGAGCACAGATGCACATGTGGAAAGTGCAGCCAAGGAGGCAGAGAGCGAAGTCTTGCTGATCTCGTTTGTGCATGGGACAGTAGAAACAGACGCACGGTGGAGTGTGGTGGTCTGCAGTTCTGGTGAAAGTTCGTAATGGTGTAGAAAGTCCAAACCAATCACAGGTTCATACACGTCAGCAACATGGAAAGTCCAAGGGAATGTGTGGACTGGTGATAGGCGAAGCAACATCTTGATGGAGCCAAGGACCACGATAGGACAATGTTTTGCAATGATCAAAGCGAGGTTAGCAGGTGATAGTATGGTGCCTATGTGCTTGGCTTTGATAACGCTGACGTTGTCGACGAGAAAGCGAGTGCCCAATCACAAGTCCATGATGTAGAGGAGTTGCACCCCTGGAGCGAAAGGTGTGGCATTGGACGTAGGCGTTGTGAAAAATGGTGGCGGGATGTGGTGCCTAAATATGCCTGTCAGAACCATTTGGGTTGGTGCAAGGCATGCGACAGTTGCATGGGGCCTCCCTGTAAGTAACATGGCACTAGCATAGCGGGTCAGCTTGGAGGCGGGGTTGTGAGGAGTGGGAGGGGGCCACAGCTGGCTGTGTCATTGCTGGTGGCTGCTCAGGCTGTTGCTCGAGTGAGATCGGCTAATGTCGGGAGACCGCAGGCAGTACTTCCTGTAGGCCACTAGGTGGCAGCTCCTGACGGGCAGCTGAGGTGCTGAGGTGAGTGTGCTGGCGTCTGCCGGCAGAGTGAGGAACCAAAGGTGCAGGCATGCCAATTGAGGGTGATGGAGATGTCATCCGTGACAGGCGGTGTCGGTGACGAATGAGAGCATAAGCTCGATCGGTCATTCCTAAGCGAACCTCAAGGGCGTCGGCTACGTGAGATAGCAAGTGAAGTTGTAGATCTTAAGGCAATCTGACCATCCACAAAGTCCAAAGCGCACTGTCAGGTAATGCTTGATCATCAATTAATGCATGGAGGTGCCACCAAAGCTGCAAAGGTGTGTAGTCGTTGAGGTGCTCGTCGTGATTAATCTGGTGGATAGCCTCCGCCAGTGGATGAGAAGGCGCTCGATGAGCAGTCCTTTCGCCATCGAATATTTGTGCGAGGTAGGTGGTGGGAGGAGCAGATCACTGATGAGGTCTGAATGAGCATGGAGGTGACACACCAGGCAGACGAAACGTTCATCGTCATCTGAAACACCATGGATGTCTAGTAGGTGATCCACTAATGCGAAACAAGTCTTTGGGTTATCTTTTTGCAAAGCAGGCAGCTTAGGATACTTGCCAGGCAACACATGTTGATGCAGCACTGGCAGACAAAGATCCATGTGTGCTGGGCAGGAAGCCCCCAGCATTGGGAGTGCAGTAGCTGTGGACAGTGTATCACCTGAGGTCTGCGTGGGGGGGCGGACGCATCTAGCACACGGTATGGACTGGGCAGATGCAAAAGTTGGCACAGTGTGTCCCAACTGCCGGCCCGATGATGAACACGGCGCGGGTGTAACGGCCAGTGCTGTTGCAACAGCGGGCAGAATGTGGTCGCGGTGCAGCCACAGGGGGGCTGACCCAGTAACTGGCGCGGGCGGAACGGCCGATACTGTTACGAAAGCAGGCGGAAGGCGATCGTGGTGTAACCATGGAGCGACGGTCGTAGAAAAGTGCGCGTTCGAGGCGATCGGCGTCGCCGAGACGGCCGTGGGGGGAGTGCTGCCAACTAGGTATATAAGAATGAGCAACACCATGCAGAGGAATGTTTGAATCACAGTTCTGGAACCTTTTCGGCACATCACACCAAACCGAAGGCGACTTCATAGCTGAGGGGTAAACCACAACGTCCTTAACTGGGTTATCGTCCACGATGTCACTAGGAGGCGTGCAATGGTTATGTAATGGCCGTTGCTGTGTAGTCACACTTGACGGTGGCCATGCTGGACCGGTTAACGTTAAGTGGCTGCCAACATGGCTGGGCGTATCTTAGATAATCGTTCACTTTTAACCAAACGTGCATTAGGTACACTTGACCACTCATGGTCACAAGCACAGTTAATAGGATGCGTGGCACTAGCACCAAAAGACACTGGTAGATCCATTGTTCTGAAGACAACGTGGGCTGGCACACAGTCCATTAATGATGAAGAGAAGCACAAAATAACTCGAATCACATGACAACGATGTCGGGGACAACACTGTGGTTATTACGTATCGTAGGTCGGTAATAACACACTTTAGATATCGTAAATGCATTTATTAGACACTGAAGTAAGCGAGAAAAACATGGTAGTACTAACGTTGTGCGCTGAGAGAGCATAGCACACAAGCCCCAAAGAGAACATAGTCAAAACGTCAGCGGCGTCACAAATTTAATCAGCTAGGATTTTTTACGCAGTTTTCCACAGACATTTAAACATGTCTCAGGATTGAACAATATAATGACAGGCTGTTTATCGTGTGTCAGCGCCATCACAAAAATAATCGATCTCACACGCTTGGCTCAAGCACAACAGTCCGGCCAAGAACTCCAAGATTGCCTAAACAATACTATGGCAAACCTGCTGCTAACGCTCATTGATGGACCAGAGACAAACACTAACATGTATTGCAATACCTGCAATCGAAAAACTCGCCTGTTCGTTCAGGCAGAACTGCGCAAAAAACCATTTCATAGCCTCTGCGATTTGTGTCATCCAGGAGTAACATCGACGGCGAAGCTTGTATCTAATCGTTATGTGTAGCCTGGGATACAAAACAACTTCCATCGATGGTCTTGCGCGTGCATGAATTGTCAACACAGGAAAATTTCACGTCACGTTCAAGTACCAGTAGGCAAATTCCCACATCGACCGAGAGGTTCGCCTACATACATGTTGACGTCGTGCGACCGCTATCACCATCAGAAGGTCAACAATAGTTGTTAAACATTGTTGATAGATTCACACACTGGCCAGAGGTATTCCTCTAGATAATGTCTCTGCCGAGACACTACCCATTGGGTTTATATCTAACTGGGTCACTCACTTCAGATATCCACTGCATATAACAACTGACAGAGGATGCAAATTCGAGTCCTATTTGCTTACGTTTTTGCAGTGTGTCACATTACACAATAAGAAGTTATTATCCAGCCAGCAATGATATGATCGAGCAGCTGTACCAGACCCTAAATGCCGTCCTCATGTGTCATGAATAGAAGTGGACGACAGCCCTACCATTACCTCTGTTTGGCCTCCGCATTATAAGCAAGCCAGATCTCGACGCATCCTCTACTGAATTTATCTATGGAGAAACACTACAGTTTCCAGATAGTTTGTCGATCCAGCACCCTGCCGGGACGTATCACAGTCACTGCAGTGCATAGCACATTTGAGAGATCGGATCTCGCACATGCGACCGCAACCAATGTCACGACATGGCATGAAGCAACGTTCGTTCATAAAGAGTTGAAGTGTTGCATCCACATCATACTACGAAACAAGCCCACACTCAAGCCACCACATACTGGACCACACAGTGTAGTAGCAAGACAAAACAATGGACATTTAGGTTAATGGCAAGAGAAACACTGTGTCTATCGACCGAGTTAAACCAGCGCTTGTCTTGGAGAAATGTTTAGATGGTAACATTCCCCATAACCGATAAATGCCAATGTCTGAACAGCCACCTCCTTCAACCCGAGCGACGCAGCTACAACGTTAGAAGCAGTCCGGGCGCACTTCCTGGCAATTAACGATGACGACGCTCCGCTTCCCAATCGGGGGTGGGGTGAAGGGCGTGTGTGTGGCTTATGGGCGCTCAACATCGAGGTCATCAGCGGGGTTGAAGGGGAGGTGGTCTGCGTGGCGAGAGGCGATCACGCACCTGTCAGGGAGGGATCAGCTGATCGCTTGCCAGTGTCAGCTGAGTTCGCTAGCTGGCCGCTAGGAGCGATGGCTGACATGGTTATTCCTTGCCGTGGCACACGGACGTTCCGTGGTTTTTGAGTTATCTTGTATGTTATTCCGTTGTTGATTATTTACTGAGATTCTCACTCTCTTAGCTTCAATCAACGAATTGTTTCCTTCAGTTGTGTTAATTTTATTTTCATGTTTCTTGTGATTACTGTAATTTGGAAGCATACTAATTATTAAAGTAAAGTGCATTGAATGTAGGACTCGCCTGAACGCAGTTATTCCACAATAAGAATATGTAATTAAGCCATAATCCTCACGCACAACGAGACTTGCAATATATTCAAACTACCTCGTGAAAGCTTTCTTACAAAGTTTCAAAAACCAGATTTAAGTGATGCCTGCAGCGATGTGATGTTCGCCAACAGATGCCCAGATCTGTGTGTAGACTGGCCTAAAGTATACTAAAATAAAAATTGGGAAGTCACTGTGTCCCTTGTCCGTGTTGTCTCTTTGGTTCTATTGTTGTCCGTTGTCTCTTTGGTTCTATTTATCTGTAGTTACTTTGGTCGTTGGCGGTAAAAGTGTAGTTGAATGCTTTCGGAATAATTTTTTCGATAAAATGAAGGTTGCTGTGGTATGTAAAAGAACAATTTCCATATACAAATTAGTAAAATTTAATTATATGGTAGAAAATGTTTTTTCTTCGGTGACGGGCAGCTGCAAGGAGTCGAAATATTAAGTACGAATTCTTCGGAGTTGAGTTGTCTGCTAGTTTGTTTATCACACATTTTGATTGCTGTGTATTGTATCATTACATAATCTAAAAAAAAAAACTATGTTAAAATAAAGTCATTTAATTAGCTATTACTTCAAGTCTGAAAATAATTTAAATTGTACGTTATCCAGAAAACAGAGAATAATCGTATACTATGTTTCTGTTCACATTCATTGCATGTGATTAAATAAATATAGGTATACGCCCATTTTGTTTGCAAGACCCGTTTTAATTCTTTATGCCCGTGTAGATCAACTGTCTAGAACGTGCATTTGAATGGCATGTGCCAGAGTTTGAGTTTCAATTTGCCCAGGAGTTTCATTACATTCATGTTCTTCCAGTGAGACACAAGAGATCTCCAACTGGTGCTAAGCTTTGTGTCCTGACATTTCATGTGCCATCTTTACCAACTCGTAACCAAATCGCGGTCTTCCATCATAACCTACACCTTGGTCTAATGACGCCGGTCCATGTGTCAGCATAATCTTCTCCGATCTACAAAGAATATGAAATGGTTTCAAAGTTGGCACTCTAAATACGTCACCTCTTTTTCTTTCCTATCAGTGATAGCATGAAACAATTCTTCCATTGGCTAACAGATGCGTTTCCAACCTGTGCACACTAAAGAGGAAACGCTTTCTGACTGGCGCCGCTCGTGTTCTAGAGTGAAGACCTACTCATCATCATTATATTTTATTTGTTTATTCTTTGTCCGTGGACTCTAGATGGCAATTTCCGCCCCCAGGGATATGGAGTAGGAATTTTTATTTACTACAGGATTGTCATACATTATGGAAGTGATTTCCCATTGTTTGACAAGATTGTCATTTAACCAGTTATATGTTAAGTGGCATGTGACATGACACATTGTGAATCTGACCAGCTCATTCATATCAAAAATGGTCATTCAGACCTTGAGTCTTTCTTCCCCTCCTGCATTTATTTCTGTTAATGTATAAACAATAAATGTGCAATAAAAGAAAACAGGGCTAAGCTGTAAAATGAACCATCCAGGCACTGTTTTTGTTCACAGTAAAGCACAACCAAAAACAGCATTGCACCTTCAAGCACATAAAAGGTTATTGCATATTTTCTGTTACAAGATATTTACTTTCCTTTTAAATACTCACTTGAACTGTATTAACATTTCACCATGAGAGAGATGGTTACGTGATTTAAAAAAAAAATAATTTCTTTCATTTAGCTAACTGCGGTTTGTAGATTATTAAAAACCCTTTCGCCCGCTTCACCAGGAGCACTTATTGTCAGTTTGAAATTTCACTGTCTTGCATAATAATTTTCCTTTTGTCTTGTTCCATGGTCATGTATGTCTTTTTTAAGAATGTGAATATCATTTGTTCTCATAGCCATAATATTCTGGTATACATATATATATAGTGAGTACACTGTCATAATATTATACTGCATGATAGCTTGTCTACAGGAGTATCTGGGTGGTATTATTGCTATATACCTGACTGCTCTTTTCTGAATTACAAATATTGTTTTTAAGTATGGTAATGGAAAGTTCTCATAGAAAACAAATAGCTTGGGTTAATGGAGTGGGAGAGAAAGGAGGTAGGGAGTGGGAGGGAAGGTTGGAAAAGAGTGGTTTATGGTCGGGGTGAAAGCAGCAGGTGCATGGAATGGGGATGCAACACACAACTGGCACCAGTGCGAACATGTAGCACACAGTGATGATGATTATGATGATGATGGTGATGATAATGAAGATGATGATGTGAAGGAGTGGATTGGGAAGAGTGACATAACAGAGGAAAGGGAGGCTGGGGATGAAGGCTTGGGTGCAGGACGAGTGGAAGTTAGAGACCTGGGGCTTGGTGGGAGTAGCTAGGACGAACTGAGACCAAGAGGATTAAAGGGACAGAGGATGTGTCACAATGACAGTTCCCCTCAACATAGAGAAGTTGGTGTTGATGGGAACATTCCAGGTGTCACAGTTCCACTGAAATCAGGTGTGTTATACTCAGAAGCATGATGTGCCACTTGGTGGTCAGCTCTGTTCTTGTCGATAGTTTGGTGCTGGCCATTCATTCCGGTGAACAGTTGGCTGATGGTCATGTCAGCTTAACATGCTGTGCCTCTTACCTGTACTCACGCTATCCTAGGATCGTAAGTTGACTCGTCCATCACCACTCCTTTATCCCCATGAACTTCTTTTTCTCTGCATTGTCACCCACTTCAAATCTAGGCCTACTCCTCCATGTCATCGTCATTTTGTGCTACACAAACTCACCAGTGTTGGTGCCATGTTACATTACTGCCCCACGTGCCTAATGCCTCTACCTCCTTTCTCCCCTCAGGCACTCCACCCCACACAATCACTCACCCTAGTTAAGCTGCTGGACTACGGTCCTGGCAAGTGTGTTCATCTGACACAACGTAGTTGTACAGGTGTGTGTACATCCTTCTAATTTTGTTTTGTTTTGTTCTTTATGTGTGAAACATGTAAGTAATATGCTTCAAAATACTCAGCAGGGACTTGTCCATAATCTAATATAGGTTTTCTGAATTTACTTCATAGTTTGTTTTTATGATGAAGGATGCATTAAATATGGCACAAATGTAAACATTAGGATATGATACAGATCAGTCTATTATCACAACCTGTATTTGACATTCACAATGTTGGCTATGCTGACTCACAACCAAATTATCACCTTCCAACCCAACCTAGACCTCAGAATATACTACAGATCAGTCTTTCACTGCAACCAAGATTTTTGGATGCGACTGGAGAAGGGGTGATACCACCAAACCCTTGCTTGAATGTCAGTAAAGCTTTCAGTGCCTGTAATCGATTTATCATCTCTACTGTTTGGTGAGTTGTTTTGCGTATGAGGAAAATCTGTGGTATCATGATAGTTGTTAAAAGTTTGTGCTACTTGCATCTTTAATTGACTTTGTATTTATATTAATATGTATGCTGTACCTTTCGCTCTGGTGTAAAACACGGCATACATTGTTTTAGACTGATTTATGAAAATACTGTTTTGAAGAAGTTACTCATTTGCATCTTCAGTAATCAGGACTGTTTCTTTTTCAAGCTTCTCCTTGCTCTGAGCTGCATAGATAACTGTCATAAGTTTCTGTATTATACTGTCTGGGAGCTTCCTATGAACCGTGCACATTGCCAAGGCTATGTGCCTCAACAACAAACAGGTGCAACAGGAACAGAGGGGTATCTGTATAAAGACAAGACAAACATAAAGAGGGACAGCAGTCTTTCAGTAGTTTGATCAGTAACTGATCTGACTTCATAGCATTATTCAGCATTGCCTGGCTGTGCTGGTACTGTGAATGGTCAAAAAAGGGTGAAACAACAGCCATTATTTTACCTAAAGGCATGCTGCTCTACTGTATGTCTAAATGATGATGGCACACCATTGGGAAAAATATTCTGGATGTAATGTAGTCCCCCATTCAGATCTTGGGGTGGAGATGACTTGGGATGCTCTCGTCAGGAAAAACAAAATAGACTTTCTGCAAGTCATAGCGTGTAATATAAGATCCCTTAATTTGGTAGGTAGGTTAGAAAATTTAAAATGATGATGGGTAGGTTGAAATTAGATACTGTGGGAATCAGGGAAGTTTGGTGGGAGAATGAACATGGCTTCTGATCAACACACAATTACATAGGGGTAATGCAAAAGCGTTTCCAGTAATGACGAAGAAAGTAGGAATATGGCTAAGTTTCTATGAATAGTATAGTGAATGTATTATCATTGGCCAGACAGGCAAGAAGGCAACACACACTATGACAGCATAACTTTATATACCAACAACTCCACCTGCAGATGCCAATGATGAAGATCTTAAAAGAATGTATGATGAGACAAAAGGGAAATGAAAATTTGATCGGGATGGGAGACTGGAATTTGCTAGTAAGAAAACAGAGAGAATAGAGAGAGCATGGACTGGGGTAAAGAACTGGAAGAAGACACTGCTTGGTAGGATTTTGTATACATAGTAATTTAATCACCGCTAACGCTACGTTTAAAAATCGTATGTGGAAGAGACCTGGTGACATAGGAGGTTTCAATTAGATTACATAATGGTATGATACATTCTGAAACCAGATTTTAAACAGCAAAATATACTGTTCAAAAGAATTCAGAGAACATGACTTTAGGCATCTGCTGTACTCCACTGAGCAATCATTGATGTCTAAGTACACTACCAAATTATGCCTTTATCTTTCACAAATTAAGTACGCAGTGTAATATAACTAGGTGTATATCCTTGTTCATTTACATAACAAGAACTGAAACGTCTTACAGTTGTCAAAAACAAAATGAGAACAATCATTCATCCCCTCATCCTAGGGGCTTTTCATTGTACTTTGAGAGCTTCAACAATATGTATGTCTTCTGCATGTGTTTATCATTGCCTGACACCTACATAGCATACCCCATGTAAGTTTATGGAATTCACTCTGTGATCATTCCCATCTTCAGTGAGAGGCTTTGAGAGTTCTCACAGAGGCCATGTTGGACAGGGCATCTACAAACACATCTGTCAAGCATGGACTTTCCATTACTTTAGTATCCTGGATTGGCAAGACATCCCTAGTTATGCTCACCTCATGGGTCCTGTCATTATCATGCATGATAAGTAATTCAGGGCTGCCACTATATGCAGCAGCATATCACATGGTTCAACAGGATCTGTAAGGCAACCGTGGACAACAACAAGATCTGTACAGCTGGCGACATTGATGCCTCCCCACACCATCACAGAACCTTGGTTGAATGTGTCAGTTTCCTGGGCAACATGTGGCAGGTACTGCTGACCATGACATCTCCACACATGAACATGGCCATCACCTTGAGTCAGAGAAAATCGTGATTAATTTGTGAGTAACACATTTTGCCAATGATGAAGTTGCCTGTTGAGATGAGGATGACAGAACTGAAAGTGACCTGTAAGATGATGCTGTGTCAAGCGGGTTACTCGAACAGCATGTGTGGGTCTTAAAGGTCCTTTCTCTAACTTGTCTCTTAAGAGTCTGATCAGACACAGTGGCTCCGGTGGCCATTCTGAGGCTGTATTTCAGTGCTTTGACAATAGACATACAACATAGATATGGCCAACATTGGCCTTCTCATGGGTTTTTCTCCTTTTAGTGTTGCCACAGTCTATGTATGACAGGTGGAGGACATGGGCATCTGCCGCAACATGATGGAAAACCCACCTTCTTGGATCAAACACAGTGCCCTTGTAACTTTCACTGCATTAGGATGTTGCCTTGCACGTGCTTGTTGAATACAAGGTCATCAAGTTACAACTGCCATCTGTGTGCCTCACTAGAGAACACTGGGACACCTGTACTCACTTTCTTCTGAGAGGTTGCCTGATACCGTAACACAACACATAGAAGATGAGTGGCTTTAGCTGTTGCATACATTGTTAATAAAGATCTCAAGCTGTGCAACAAGACCATGGATACCTCCTGTATCCGAATGCATTCAACATACCGGATGTTGATAAATGTGTTCCCCTAATTTTTCTTGAGCTGTGTATGTCCAGGGGCAGATGTAGACTCTGGCCATAATTTAGTGTTTATAACTGCAGATTAAAACAGAAAAAAATCGAGAAAGGTAGGAAATTAGGGAGTGTTGTGACAGTGCCACGAGATTTAAAAGTGCCGCTAAGTCAGTACGCGAACACGGCGATAGAGGCGCTCGGCGAGCGCGGGAGCGCCACCTGGCTATGAACGGCGCCGGCCGCGTGTCACGGCACGGGAGTTGAGTGACAGATTCGAAGTTGGTAGCATGTAACTCGCTATTGCTCTACGTTGTATATCCACGCAATTTATTAGGATTAAAGGTTATAACACTTTTTGGCGACGAGGTCGGATATTTTTGTTCCTGCGTTGTGGATTTGTGTGTTCGTGTCGGGGCAGACATGGAACAGCTTATGCAAGTGCTCATTGAACAGCAAACACAGCTGACAGCTGCTATTCAGGCATTGTCGACGTCGCTTACTCATTGTCTGGCTTCCTCTTCTCCGCCTCCGTTCCCTCCTTACGACGAGGCCGCTGAAGACTGGGAGGATTATGAGAAGTGTTTGCGGCAACACTTCTTGGCTTTCGGCGTAGTCGACGCTCCTATGCGTAAGTAGTTGTTTCTATCTTGGATTTCCCCACGGATCTATCAGCTGCTATCTCAGTTAGCCCCGCTGCGGGAACCTGCCTCTCTGTCCTTCCAAGAAATGTGTGACTTATTGTCTAACTATTACCGAAAAAACACCCACGTTGTTGCCGCCCGCGTGGCGTTCTACCGGTGTCGTAAACAGCCCCATCAATCTTACCGGGCTTGGGTGGTGGAACTACACGGTCCGAGTAGGAAATGTCAGTTTGTCACGGACACTCATCATGAGTCTTATGCTGATTCAGTGGTTAGGGATGCTTTTCTACGGCTTGCTCCTGATAAAGAAGTTCGGCAACATGCCTTACAACTGCCAAACCCGTCGTTGTCGGAAGTTCTAAGCATCGCTCAATCTTTTGAAGTGTCTCACGCTGCTGGTGCGCAAATAGGCGCGTGGTGTGATGTAGGCGCTATACAGACCACTTTCGACAGGGACAATTTGCCTGTTTCCCAGGGGACCGACGATGTGGTGGCGGTTCACTCGCGTCAACAACGTCGCGTTGGGCCGCCACGCTCGCAGCGAAAACAGCAACCACAGAAGCAGGTTCGTTCCGCACTTCCTTCTTGTCCACGTTGTTTCGTACAACATGACAGGGCCGCGTGTCCAAAACGTTGGGCCACGTGTAATTCATGTAGGAAAAAAGGCCACATTGCTTCTGTGTGTCAGTCCCCTATAGTTCCTGTCGACGAGGACGAGGCATCGGACATGGATGTTAACTGTGTGCTTTCTCAAACAAATAAGTTGTTTGTTACTGTTCGTGTTCTGGATAAAGACATTCGCATGCAAGTGGACACTGGCTCTGCAGTAACTCTCATTAATTCTCGCACGTATTTGAAGTTGGGCTCCCCTCCCTTGTCTCCAGTTACGCGAAATCTGTGAACTTATAATAAGCAGAAAATTCCTATCATTGGCCAGTTTGATGCTTCCACTGCCTACAAGTCAGTTGTTAGGCCCCTCACGTTTTATGTGGTGGATCATGCGGGCACTGAAAACCTGTTCGGTTATGATGCTTTCCAGTTGTTCAGGTTCTCCATTGATGATGAGGTGCACCTCATATCTGAGGATATTCCGTATCAACAGCTGGATGGATTGTGTTCTGAATTCTCGTCCGTGTTCTCTGCTGGCCTGGGTCGTGCCAAGAATTTTGAAGCCCACAGTACTCTTAAACCTACAGCTCGCCCTAAGTTTTTCCGGGCACGCCCTATTCCGATGGCGTTGCGTGCACCTGTCAAGGCTGAGATAGACAGGTTAACAGCTTCGGGGATTCTCCTTCCTGTTACCTCCAGTGAATGGGTATCGCCAATCGTGGTGGTTTCTAAACCAAACGGGAGTCTGCGATTGTGTGGTGATTTTAAAGCCACTGTCAATGCTCAGAGCCTCATTGACACTTATCCTCTTCCCCGTCCTGAGGAGTTATTTACCAAGCTCGCTGGGGGCCAGTTCTTTTCCAAACTTATCGGAGGCGTACCACCAGTTGCCGTTGGATGCGTCTTCCAAGGACTTTCTCGTCATCAACACTCCTTGTGGGTTGTATCAGTACCAGCGGTTACCATTTGGCGTCACTAGCGCGCTGGCCATTTTTCAGCGGTTTTTGGAACAGCTCGCGGCTTCCGTTCCCGGCTGCATCAACTACCTGGATGACATTGTTGTCACGGGGGCCTCCACTGAGGAGCACCTTCGCAATTTGCGTTCACTGTTTCGGGTTCTGCATTCGGCTGGGTTGAAGTGCAATCTGGACAAGTCACAGTTCTTCCAACCCTCCATTGTGTATCTTGGTTTCCACTTATCCCGTGAGGGTATACGTCCTCTACGACAGCACGTTGCGGCCATTACCGCTCTACCCCGGCCGTCTACGGTCAAAGAACTGCAGGCGTTTCTAGGCAAGAGTGCTTATTATCACAAATTCATTCCATCCGCGGCGGCGGTGGCTCATCCTCTGCATCAGCTGTTAAGCAAAAACGTTCCTTTCTGTTGGTCCGACAAGTGTGAGCAGGCTTTTGTCCGCCTGAAGGCTCATTTGCAGTCGGCACCTTGTCTTGCCACATTCCATCCGGGTTAGCACTTGGTTCTGGCGATTGACGTGTAACAGTATGGCCTAGGGGCTGTTCTCGCCCATCAGTATGAGGATGGGTTGGAACGACCCATCGCCTACGCTTCCAAGACCCTCAACGATGCCCAACGGTGTTACTCTCAAATCGAAAAGGAGGCACTTGCTATCATTTATGCTCTAAAAAAGTTCAGCGTTTTTTTGTATGGTTCTAAGTTTCACCTCATCACCGACCACAAGCCGCTGGTCTCTCTGTTCAGCCCCTCGGCGTCGCTTCCGTATAAGGCAGCTCACCGCCTGCAACGTTGGGCCTTATACTTATCTCGTTTTCACTATGAGATTCACTATCGCCACGGCCCAGCACGCCAACGCTGACGCGTTGTCGCGTTTGCCGATGGGCCCCGACCCGGTTTTCGATCGAGATGAACTACTCTGTTTCCACATTGATGAGGAAGAACGTCGTGCGGTCGAGGCTTTTCCACTTACAGGTTCGCAGGTCGTGTCGGCTACTGCGCGGGACCCAGTCCTGGGTCAGGTGATCGGTTTTGTTCGACGGGGTTGGCTGGACAGGACCAAGGGCCGGGCATCGGATCTCCTTCGCAACTACCGTGCCTTGCGCCTTTGTCTGTCTGTTCGTGAGGGTGTTGTTCTTCTGGCCACGGATGGCGCATCTCCTCGGGTCGTGGTGCCAGCCTCTCTTCGCAAAGATGTTCTCAAACTATTGCATGAAGGCCATTGGGGGATTTCTCGGACTAAGTCCCTGGCCTGCAGGCACGTTTATTGGCCCGGTATTGATTCGGACATCGCCCACATGGTCGCTGCGTGTGGTCAGTGTGCTCAACAACTGGCTGCACCCCGTACAATGCCCTCTCCTTGGCCTGATCCGGTGCAGCCGCGGGACCGGGTGCACGCTGACTTTGCCGGCCCCTTCCTCGGCACTTATTGACTACTGTTGATTGACGCCTTCTCGAAGTTTCCGTTTGTTGTTCGATATCCGTCGCCCACCGCTGCGGCGACGACGCTGGCTTTGTCCAAAATCTTTGTGCTAGAAGGTCTTCCATCCACGATTGTCACGGACAATGGCCTTCAGTTCTCTTCGCAGGCCTTCCGTGATTTTTGTACTAGACAAGGGATTCATCATGTTACGGCACCGCCCTTCCATCCGCATTCGAATGGGGAGGTCGAGCGCCTTGTCCGCACTTTCAAAAGCCAGATGAAAAAATTCCTTAGTGATTTTTCCACAGATGACGCTCTGTTGCAATTTCTGAGTTCTTATCGCTTCACGCCTCTGGGTGATCGCAGCCCTGCTGAACTCTTGCATGGCCGCCAACCGCGCACTCTACTGCACCTGCTTCACCCTGTCTGGCCTTGTACTGTGTCCCCTAGTGCGGGCAAATACTCGGTGGGCGCCGACGTGTGGGCACGAGGGTATGGATCTCACCCTAAATGGATTCCAGGGGTGGTCAAGGTTCTTCGCGGCCGCCGGCTTTGTGAAATACGTATGGACGACGGCATGGTTGTTCGCCATTACGACCAGATGCGCTCACGAGTGGTGGCCACGCCGGTGCCACCGCCCCTTCTTTCGCCTCCACCAGCCCGAGAAGCCAGTCCTGTCGCTGCTGCCGATCTTCCGTGCGTGTTGCTGCAGCCGACGTCGCTACCGCTACCGCTTCAGAGTACGCTGGAACCGGCCCCAGTCGCGATGCCGCCTTCTCCGAGACCCATCTCGCTGGAGCTCACCCCCAGGTCCACGACACCTATGGATGCTGCTTCGGAGTTTTCACCCATCATCTCGTCCAGTAGGCACGTTCGACGCGCAAGATTCCGTCCTGGACATTTTCGACCATACTCTCATGTTTCTCCGCGGGATCTTCTCGGGGCTTCCCAAGAGGCCATGGATGTCTCCGCACTATCCGTGTCTCCAAGGAAGTGAGAGTGTTTTTTTTTCAAGGGGGGAAAAGTGTTGTGACAGTGCCACGAGATTTAAAAGTGCCACTAAGTCAGTACGCGAACACGGCGATAGAGGCGCTCCGCAGCTCGGCCGAGCGCGGGAGCGCTACCTGGCTATGAACGGCGCCGGCCGCGTGTCACGGCACGGGAGTTGAGTGACAGATTCGGAGTTGGTAGCATGTAACTCGCTATTGCTCTACGTTGTATATCCACGCAATTTATTAGGATTAAAGGTTATAACAGGGAGATGGGACCTGTATAAGTTGAAAGAACCAGAGGTGGTTGCAAGTTTCAGAGGCAGCATTAGGCAATGATTTACTGAAACAGGGGTTAGTAACACAATAGATGATTAGTAGGTATCATTGAGACATGAAATAGTGAAGGTAGCAAAGGATCAAATAGGCTAAAAAACAAAGTTCAGTAGAAATCCTGGGGTAATGTGTAAATCTAGTTGACAAAAGGAGAAAATGTAAAAATGTCTAAAAAAATTAGATTGGCAGGAAGTGCAAAATGGTGTAGCAGGAATGGTATAGAAAGGGTGTAGAATCAATCATATCTACGAGAAAAATGTATGCCATCTACAGGAAGATTGAAGTATGTATGAATATCAAGAGTTCAGATGACAGATCAGTACTATGCAAAGAAGGGAAAATTGAAATCTGGAAGGAATATAGACAAGGCCCATGCAAGGGAAAATAGCTTGAAGGCAATGTTACAAAAAGGGAAAAGGAAGTAGTTGAAGGTGAAATTATAGATACAATACTGTTAGAAGAATTTGACATAACACTATATGACCTCAGTCAAAACAAGACACTTGGAATCGGTGACAGTCCCTCAGAATTACTGAGACCTTGGTGAGAACCAGCTTGAAAAAACTTGAAAAACTATAAGGGGAAAACTGAAGACCTGCCACAATGGGACAGCAGAATAGTTCCATTCAAAAGTAATCACCACATGCATTAAGGGATATATCCCACTGGGAGATGAGACAGTCAATTCGTTTTTCATAGAACACGGTTGGCTGCTGACAGATCCACAACTGCACCCAAGCTGGTATTTCCTCATTGGACTGAAACTAACATCCAGGCATGTCTTCCTTCAGGTCACCTAGGATGTGAAAATCATACAATGAAAGTTCTGGGCTATATGAGAGATGTCGCTGTGTTTCCCAACCATATTGATTGATAGTGTGGATGTGGGTGTTATCATACAACAGGGTGATCCCATCTGACAACATTCCTGCAATTTGACATTATGGTGCGTCGCAGTTTCTGCAAAACTAAACAAAGTGCAAAGTTTCATCATAGTGCTGCAGATTGATTGTGGTTCCACACTTGAGGAATTCAAAGAGTAGAGGTCCGCTGGAGTCGAAGGAGGTTATCAAGACTTTTCCAGAACTTGTGTGAACAGCTTTGGATATCTTTGGTGGGGGAGATGTAGGACGTTTTCACTGTTGGTTTTTGCCATTTGCCCTCTGCTGTTGGAATGCTGTTGGACAGACTCTATCTGTTGCATGATAATGCCTGCCCTTGTTTTGCCAATTGTACGAAGGCTATGTTTCAGCAAATTGGTCAGGAAACACTGTGACATACTCTGTACAGCCTGGTTCATTCAGTATGTGATTTTCACCTCTTTGGTGACCTGAAGAAAGACTTGTGAGGGTGGTAGTTTCAGTCAGACGAGGAAGTACAGGAGTGGGTGCGTTTGTAGAACCGTAAGCGGCTCCGCCCATTGTCTAGGTGTAGCGCCTTTGATTAGTAATCAAAATGTCCTCGGTCCAGGTTTCAAAACACACCACTGCTTAAATTTTGATTATGTAAGAAGTCACACTCATTCTAACAGTGGCTTTGTCAAAGAAAACAGAGGAGTGGACATAGTTTCAGGGAACTCTCTTGTTCTTGGGGTGGGAAACTGCCCGTAAAGGTGGAAGAATCAGCAATGATCAACAACATGAGGATGCAGAACACAGTGGAAACCGCTACGTTAAAGGCACACAATGTGTATCCACAGGACATGTGGCCTGTAATTGAAAGTGTCATGATGATCTCTCCAGTGGCAAAAGATTCTGGAGTAGTCCCCCATTCGGATCTTCGGGAGGTGACTGCCAGTGGGGTGATGTCCATGAGAAAAGATTGAGTAACCAATGAAAGGATAATGTTCTATGAGTCAGGGCATGGAATGTCAGAAGCTTGAACATAGTAGGGAAGCTAGAAAATCTGAAAATGGAAATGCAAAGGCTCAAGTTAGATGCAGTAGGGGTCAGTGAAAAGAAATAGAAAGAAGACAAGGATTTCTGGTCAGATGAATATAGGGTAATATTAACAGCAGCAGAAAATGCTATAATGGGAGTAGGATTCATTATGAATAGGAAGGGAGACCAGAGAGTGAATTACTGTGAACAGTTCAGTGATAGGGTTGTTCTTATCAGAATCAACAGCAAACCAACACTGACAACAATAGTGCAGGTATACATGCCGATGTCACAAGCTGAAGTTGAAGAGATAGAGAAAGTATATGAGGATACTGACTGCATAATACAGTACGTAAAGGGAAACGAAAATCTAATACTCATGGAGGACTGGAATGCAATTGTAGGGGAAGGAGTAGGGCAAAGGTTACTGGAGAATATGGGCTTGGGACAAGGACTGGGAGATAAGAAAGACCAAGTGAGTCCTGTAATAAATTTCGGCTAATAATAGCGAATACTCTGTTCAAGAATAACAAGAGGGGGAGGTATACTTGGAAAAGACCAGGTGATACGGGTAAATTTCAATTAGATTACATCATGATCACACAGAGATTCTGAAATCAGATACTGGATTGTAAGGTGCACACATAGACTCAGATCACAATGTATTAGTGATAAAGAGTAGGCTGAAGTTTGAGAGATTAGTCAGGAAGAATCAATACACAAAGAAATGAGATATGAAAGTACTAAGGAACAACGAGGTATGCTTGAAGTTCTCCAAGGCTATAGATACAGCATTAAGGAATAGCTCAATAGACAGTTCAGTTGAAGAGGAATGAACATCTCTGAAAAGGGCAATCACAGACTTTGGGAAGAAAAATATAGGTACAGAGAAGGTAACTGCAAAGAAACCATGGGTAGCAGAAGACATACTTCAGCTGATCAACGAAAGAAGGAAGTACAAAAATGTTCAGTGAAGTTCAGAAATACAAGTTGCTGAGGAATGAAATAAATAGGAAGTGCAGGGAAGTTAAGATGAAATGGCTGCAATGAAAAATGTGAAAAAATCGAAAAAGAAATGATTGTCGGAAAGGCTGACTCATCATATAGGAAAGTCAAAATAAGCTTTGGTGAAATGAAAAGCAAGGGTGGTAATATTAGGAATGCAATGGGAATTCCACTGTTAAATGCCGAGGAGCGACAGAGTATAGGTGGAAAGAGTACATTGAAGGCCTCTCTGAGGGGGGAGATTTGTCTGATGTGATAGAAGAAGTAACAGGAGGTGATGTACTGTAGAAGAGATAGGAGATCCAATTTTATAATCAGAATTTAAGAGAGCTTAAAGGACTTAAGGTCATATAAGGCAGAAGGGACAGATAGCATTCCATCAGAATTTCTGAAATCATTGGGGCAAGTGGCAGCAAAACGGCTATTCTCATTGGTGTGTAGAATGTATGAGTCTGGTGACATACCATCTGACTTTTGGAAAAATATCTTCCACACAGTTCCAAAGACTGCAAGAGCTGAAAAGTGTGAGAATTACAGCACAATCAGCTTAACAGCTCATGCATCCAAGTTGCTGACAAGAATAATATACAGAAGAATGGAAAAGAAAATTGAGGATGTGTTAGATGACGATCAGTTTGGTATTAGGAAAGGTAAAGGCAAGAGAAGCAATTCTGACATTGTAGTTGATAGTGGAAGCAAGACTAAAGATAAATCGAGACACATTCATAGGATTTGTTGCCCTGGAAAAAGCATTCAACAATGTGAAGTGGGTCAGATGCTCTAAATTCTAAGAAAAATAGGGGTTAGCTGTAGGGAGAGACTGGTAACATACAGTATGTACAAGAACCAAGAGTGAATGATCAAGAAAGAAGTGCTCAGATTAAAAAGGATGTAAGACAGGGATCTAGTCTTTTGCCCCTAATGTTAAATTTGTACATCGAAGAAGCAGAGATGGAAATAAAAGAAAGGTTCAGGAGCGGAATTAAAAATAAAGGTGAAAGGATATCAGTGATCCAATTCGCTGATATCAATTCTGTCCTTAGTGAAAGTGATGAAGAATTACATGAGCTGCTGAATGAACAGTCTAATGATTACAGACTATGGATTGAGAGTAAATCGAAGAAAGACTAAAGTAATGAGGAGCAACAGAAATGAGAACAGCTAGAAACTTAACATCAGGACTGATAGTCATGAAGTAGATGAAGTTAAGGAATTCTACTTCGTAGACAGCAAAATAACCAATGACGGATGGAGCAAGGAGGACATCAGAAGCAGACTAGCACTGGCAAAAAATGCATTACTGACCAAGAGAATTCTCCTAGTATCAAACATAGGCCTTAATTTGAGGAAGAAATTTCTGAGAAGGTATGTTGGACTACGGCATTGTATAGCAGAGAAACACGGACGGTGGGAAAACTGGAACATAAAAGAATTGAAGTATTTGTGATGTGGTACTACAGACAAATATTGAAAATTAGATAGAATTATAATGAAGGAATGAAGAAGTTCTGTGCAAAATCAGAGAGGAAAGGAATATGTGGAAAACACTGACAAGGAGAAGGGACAGGATTATAGGATATCTGTTAAGGCATCAGGGAATGAATTCCAGGGTATCAGAGGGAGCTGTAGAGGACAAAAACTGTAGAGGAAGACATAAGAGTGGTTGGTTTGTGGGGATTAAAGGGACCAGACTGCTACGGTCATCGGTCCCGAAGACATAAGACTGACATACATCCAGCGAATAATTGAGGACATAGGTTGCAAGTGGTACTCAGAGAGGAAGAGGTTGGCACAGGAGAGGAATCCATGTCGGACCACATGAAACCAGTCAGAAGACAGAAGACTCAAAAACTAGGGGGGAGGGGGTGGCTGACCATGTTCTATGAAATGGGAATTGGTCATCTCCTTTCCCAGTTGGTTAAATGTCTTAACGTGTGTGATGATTACTTCTGAATATAACCCTTCCATGGTCCCGTTGTGTAGGTGTTCGGCCTTCATTGGACTGCCTGTCCTATTCCGTATGGTACGCAGACTTCAAGATGAGTATACATATTCCAGTTCCAAAGAAGGTTAGTGTGCGTGCAGGTGTGATAATTACTGAACTATCAATTAAATAAATCATACTTGCAAAATACTAACGCAAATTATTTACAGAAGAATTGGAAAACAAGTAGAAGTTGACCTTGACAAAGATGTTTTGGTTCTGGAGAAATGTAAGAACTTGCAAGGCAATACTGACCCTGCGGCTTATATAGAAGACTGACTGAAGAAAGGCAAAACTGCATTTATACCATTTGTAGATTTAGAGAAAGCTTTTGACCGGAATACACTCTTTGAAATATAGCAGTGACAAAATACAGGAAACTAAAGGTTGTTTAATACTTGTACGGATACCAGACAACAATTATAAGAGTCATAGGGTATGAAAGGGAAGCAATAGTTGAAAAGGGAGTGAGACAGGGTTGTAGCCTATCCCCAATGTTATTCAGTCTTTACATTGAGTTATCAGTAAAGGAAATCAAGTAGAAATTTGGAGAGGGAAAAGAATTTAAAACTCTGAAGTTTGCCAAAGACATTGTACTATAATTCTGATAGAGGCAGCAAAGGACTCGGAAAAGCAATTGAATCGAATGGATAGTGTCTTGAAAAAAGGTTATAAGACTAACACTACCAAAGGTAAAGTAAGAGTTATGGAATTAGTCAAATTTAATTAGCTGATGATGAAGGAGTTGAATTAGAAAATGAGACACTAAAAGTAGAAGATGAGCCCTGCTACTTGGTAGCAAAATAACAGTTGATGTTCGAAGTGGAGAAAATATAAAATGTGGACTGGTTATAGAATTTCTGAAAAAGAGGAGTTTCTTAACATCTAATATAAATTTAAGTGTTGTTGTTAATGTTGTTGTTGTGGTGGTCTACCCATCTAATCTTCAGCATTCTTCTGTAGCACCACGTTTCGAAAGCTTCTATTCTCTTCTTGTCTAAACTATTTATTGTTCAAGTTTCACTTCCATACATGGCTACACTCCATACAAATACTTTCAAAAACGACTTCCTAACACTTAAATCAATACTCGATGTTAACAAATTTCTCTTCTTCAGAAATACTTTCCTTGCCATTGCCAGTCTACATTTTATATCCTCTCTACTTCGACAATCATCAGTTATTTTGCTCCCCAAATAGCAAAACTCCTTTACTACTTTAAGTGTCTCATTTCCTAGTCTCATTCCCCCAACATCACCCTACATAATTTGACTACATTCCATTATCTTTGTTTTGCTTTTGTTGATGTTCATCTTATACCCTCTTTTCAAGACACTGTCCATTCCATTCAACTGCTCTTCCAAGTCCTTCGCCGTTTCTGACAGAACTACAATGTCTTTGGCGAACCTCAAAGTTTTTATTTCTTCTCCATGGATTTTAATACCTACTCCGAACTTTTCTTTTGTTTCCTTTACTGCTTGCTCAATATACAGATTGAACAACATCGGGGAGAGGCTACAACCCTGCGTTACTCCCTTACCAACCACTGCTTCCCTTCCATGTCCCTCAACTCTTGTAACTGCCATCTGGTTTCTGTACAAATTGTAAATAGCCTTTCGCTCCCTATATTTTACCCCTGCCACTTTCAGAATTTGAAAGAGAGTATTCCAGTCAACATTGTCAAAAGCCTTCTCCAAGTCTACAAATGCTAGAAACATAGGTTTGTCTTTCCTTAATCTTTCCTCTAAGATAAGCCGCAGGGTCAGTATTGCCTCACGTGTTCCAACATTTCTACGGAATCCAAACTGATCTTCCCCGAGGTCGGCTTCTGCCAGTTTTTCCATTCGTCTGTAAAAAATTCGCGTTAGTATTTTGCAGCTGTGACTTATTAAACTGGTAGTTCGATAATTTTCACATCTGTCAACACCTGCTTTCTTTGGGATTGGAATTATTATATTCTTCTTGAAGTCTGAGGGAATTTCGCCTGTCTCATACATCTTCCTCACCAGATGGTAGAGTTTTGTCAGGACTGGCTCTTCCAAAGCTGTCAGTAGTTCTAATGGAATGTTGTCTACTCCCGGGGCCTTGTTTCGACTCAGGTCTTCCAGTGCTCTGTCAAACTCTTCACACAGTATCATATCTCTCATTTCATCTTCATCTACATCCTCTTCCATTTCCATGATATTGTCCTCGAGAACATCGCCCCTGTATAGACCCACTTCCACCTTTCTGCTTTCCCTTCTTTGCTTAGAACTGGGTGTCCATCTCGGCTCTTGACATTCATGCAAGTGGTTCTCTTTTCTCCAAAGGTCTCTTTAATTTTCCTGTAGGCAGTATCTATCTTACCCCTAGTGAGATAAGCCTCTACATCCTTACATTTGTCCTCTAGCCATCCCTGCTTCGCCATTTTGCACTTCCTGTCGATCTCATTTTTGAGACGTTTGTATTCCTTTTTTCCTGCTTCACTTACTGCATTTTTGTATTTTCTCCTTTCGTCAATTAAATTCAGTATTTCTTCTGTTACCCAAGGATTTCTACTAGCCCTCATCGTTTTACCTACTTGATCTTCTGCTGCCTTCACTATTTCATTCCTCAAAGCTACCCATTCTTCTTCTACTGTATTTCTTTCCCCCATTCCTGTCAATTGTTCCCTTATGCTCTCCCTGAAACTCTGTACAACCTCTGGTTCTTTCAGTTTATCCAGGTCCCATCTCCTTAAATTCCCACCTTTTTGCAGTTTCTTCAGTTTTAATCTACAGTTCATAACCAATAGGTTGTGGTCAGAGTCCACATCTGCCCCTGGAAATGTCTTACAATTTAAAACCTGGTTCTTAAATCTCTGTCTTACCATTATATAATCTATCTGAAACCTTTTAGTACCTCCAGGGTTCTTCCACGTATACAACCTTCTTTCATGATTCTTGAACCAAGTGTTAGCTATGATTAAGTTATGCTCTGTGCAAAATTCTACTAGGCGGCTTCTTGTTTCATTTCTTAGCCCCAATCCATATTCACCTACTACGTTTCCTTCTCTTCCTTTTCCTACTGTCGAATTCCAGTCACCCATGACTATTAAATTTTTGTTTCCCTTCACGACCTGAATAATTTCTTTTATTTCATCATACATTTCATCAATTTCTTCATCATCTGCAGAGCTGGTTGGCATATAAACTTGTACTACTGTAGTAGGCGTGGGCTTCGTGTCTATCTTGGCCACGATAATGCGTTCACTATGCTGTTTGTAGTAGCTTATCTGCACTCCTATTTTTTTATTCATTATTATACCTACTGCTGCATTACCCCTATTTGATTTTGTATTTATAACCCTGTATTCACCTGACCAAAAGTCTTGCTCCTCCTGCCACCGAATTTCACTAATTCCCACTATATATAACTTTAACCTATCCATTTCCCTTTTTAAATTTTCTAACCTACCTGCCCGATTTAGGGATCTGACATTCCACGCTTCGATCCGTATAACGCCAGTTTTCTTTCTCCTGATAACGACGTCCTCCTGAGTAGTCCCCGCCCGGAGTTCCGAATGGGCGTCTATTTTACCTCCGGAATATTTTACCCAAGAGGACGCCATCATCATTTAATCATACAGTAAAGTGTTAGGAAGTCCTTTCCGAAAATATCTGTCTGGGATATAGCCTTGTGCAGAAGTTAAACATGAACAATAAGCAGTTCCAACAAGAAGAAAGTAGAAACATTTGAAATATGGTGCTACAGAAGCATGCTGAAGATTAGAAGGGTATGCTGAGTTAACTAATGAGGAGGTACTGAATTAGTTTGGAGGAAAAGAAAATGTAGGCGCTACGTAATTAAAATAAGGGAGTGGCTGCTAGGAAACATCCTGAGGCATGAACAGATCATCAGTTTGGTAATGGAAAAGTTTGTATATATGGGGGGAGGGGGCTAAAATTGTTGATGGAGACCAAGGGATGAATACATAAGCAGGTTTAGTTGCAATAGTTATTCATAGATATAGAAACTTCCATAGAATGGACTAGCATGGAGAGCTGCATCAAACCAATCTTCGGACTGAAGTCCACAACAGTGACAACGTTGTGTGAGAAATCATTCACGTAAAGAATAAATAGTGTTGACTGTAGTTGGAGTATGGAAACTTGCAGCACATTATATTTGACAGATTTAGCTCAGATTTTTAATTTGTTGTATTTTCCCCACAATTATGTCCTGATTTCTATGCATTGCTTCCCTTTCATGAAGTACAGTTTTATTATGTCATTTCATTTTCCACACATCCCCTACTGTTACAACAAAGATCCGTATAGTGATGTGTTTTAAACTGGTCCATGAAGATTCCGTAAGTCTTCAGTTTCTGTCAAGTGAACTCTTAACATGTTCAACAAAAGCTGTTGGTGCTGTTCTTGTTGACTTATCTTCTCTGGAACAATGTTGTGATGATTGTAGTATTTTAAATTTTGTTATAAAGCTTACATTTCTAGTCTTTATTATAATTCTGAAGATTTTTGTAAATGTGGAAATCATTTGTATTGGTCTGTAGTTTCCCAATTCACCTCTGTTACCTTTCTTTAGTATTGGTTTTGCTTTACATGCTTTTAATTAATATGGAAAAACACATTCCTTTATTGTGGCATTGAACAGGTGTGAGCTTTTTAGCAGGCTTTCCCTGCATTATTTTATGAGACGTGATATAACATCATCTAAAACAGATGAATATTTTACTTTTAATTGCTTTATTAGACTTAAAACTTCTATCTCTGTTGCTGTGATGAATGCAGTTGTATGCCTAATATGTGTGATATGTGGCGTTTTTCTTCTTTCATCCATTTTATCAGTTCATCTGTTACAATTACAATAAATGTGTTGAAGATGTTTGCCATTTCAAGATGATGTAGGTCCTTAACTTGTCATTCGATTGCAACTTAGTACTCAGCTTTAGGTGCCATCAGAAAATGGTAACGGAGAGGCATGTAACTGCGATGTAGCCATCCTGCAATTAATGTGGACTTAACTGACTGCAGATACAGTCCTATGTGTAAATATATTATTATGTACCACCACAATAGTCTGATTGTTCTGTGATTAATTTGTTTTCAATGTTCCCATAATGTTGATGAAAAGAAACAAATAAGTACTCCATTTTTTGTATTCTTTTCATGCTAGTATTTGACAACTTTATACCTTTCTGCTAATTTGCTAACAGTGTTTGTTATTCTGTTTTGCTTTTTTCTAACACACTCATGTGCAAAAGTGTTATAATGTTAATATATAACTTCTGTTAAGGTTACTGGTGGAAACAAAGGCATTGGTTTTGCAATTGCCCGTGGTCTATGCGAAAAATTTGATGGCACTGTGTACCTCACGGCAAGAGATGAGACACGTGGTCTGAAGGCTATTGAAGAATTAAAAAAGGTGTGATAACCATACGTACTTCATTATACTGCATTATTTTTCCGTTATATCACTGTATAAAATTGTGTGTATAATTAAGCAAAATTTCTGTTTCAGAATGGATTAAATCCAAAATTTCATCAGCTTGATATAGATAACTTAGAAAGCATACAAAGATTTCGGGACTACATAAAAGAAAAATATGGAGGACTTGATGTACTTGTAAACAATGCTGCTATAGCATATAAGGTAAACAGATACTGATATAACAAAACCAGTACCTTTTTCTTTTTAAAGCAATATTATACAACAATTTCATATGTAATGTCAAGCATGAAAAATTAGCAGAGATGATAGACAATCTATTTTTGGTACTCTCTCCTACTTAAATTTATTGATCACTTTGATGGAAGCCAGTGGAGGTTGTTTATTTATTGCTGTCAAGTTTATGTTTAGTGTATAAATAGAGACTGATTGCCAGTCAGGGTGAAATGGAAGACTAAATGTGGTCAAAAAATTGTGACCAGTTGCTACTGTCAGCCACATGCAGCAGTTATTGAATTGCCAGAACACTTCAAGGTAGAATAAGGGGTTATCACTGCGAACTTAAATGCGTGCCATAGCAATGAGAGAGAGTTTCATTGTCGTAATTTCATTGTCATCAAGTGATTGGGACTTGCGTCGCTGTAGTAACTGCAGCAGAGAGATTCCTGTAAAATTGTGTTCCAGCTATGTTAAAACTCCTGACACTGTGGAGAAGTTAAACTTGCTGTTATATAAAATCTCCCAGACATGCAAACAACACTGCATTATGACCATTCTGTGTGTAATTTGGAAGGGATGGGGAGGAGTTCTTGACAAGTGGAAGCTATGCGTTGACCTGCGAAATGTGCATGGATAATACTGTTCATAGGACACAGCACGCGAAAGGTAAGAATCCAGTTTAGAACAATGGTCTGGCACACAGGTTTGATTTCTAATACAGCATGTCTGGGGTAAACATGTAGTAATAGAAAATGTAAAAACGTGAGATGTAATTGAGGTGTTTCTTTGCAGTTTGATTCTGCAAGTAAGGTAACTCAAAAAGTTTTCTGTGTTTACTTGTGACACTTGTAACTGCGTGCACATGCATGTAACTGCTTTGATCATCTAAACATGCATCAGTAGCACTGTGGACTCCACAGCAGAAGGTGTTCTGCGTGCTTTGTCCCACAGAGCTAAAGTCTGTTGCACTGGTACAATGTTGTTTTCGGCTTGAGTAAGGACTGCGATCAACTGACGATGTTCCCATTTACATAACAATCAAGAAATGGGACAAGTGGCTTTGGGAAACTGGGAGTTTGCTTTTAATATTGGACAAGCACACCATTCCAGAAGCTACTGTTGCATTAATGTGTACATCCTTCCAGCAGATTCCTTGTAAGTCAATCCAACAAGCATGTAGGCAGTTACAGTTAACTCATTTGATAGTACATAACGTCATCCGTAAAAGGTTGTGCCTGCGGGCATGTAGACTGCTGCTTCATCACAAAATTAAGCTTGAGAACAGGCCATAATAGAAGGTATTCGTGGAGACAATTCTGACAAAAATGAATGAAAATGAAGTGTTTCTCATTTCCTGTTTCTTGGACCAAGCTACATTCCACACTTCCAGCGTGATGAAAATGCACAGTTGCCACATGTGGACGCTGAACCTCCCCATGGTGATAGTGTAAATGTGACTCTCCAAAAGTGACTGTGCATGTAGATTGTTGAAGGACAGAGTTGTACGCTCATTCTTCTTCGCAGGGCCTACAGTTAATGCAACAATGTACACAAACATGTTGGAGCTGTATGCTGTGCCACAACTTCCTTGTGACATGATCTTTCAACAGGATGGTGTCCATGCCATTTTGCGAACATTGTGAGGGATTTCTTGGATCACGAGTTCCTAGATTGCTAGATCGGGAGAGGTAGTCCATCAATTGCTTTGCTTTCTATAAGCCGAGACATTACTCCAATTGATTTATTTTTTTTCTTCGATGGGGGTTTATCAAGAATCAAGTGTACCAGACATCTGTCAATGATCTACCAGATCTGCGCCATCTCATTCGTGGAGATGTCACAAATGTTATGCCTGAAAATGCTGCAAAACACTTGGACAGTAATGGAATACAAATTAGATGTCTGTTGCACCACTAATGGTACATATATTGAAGTGTGTTAGGTGTATAAAAGTATTTTGAGTTGTTATACATATAGAAACATACTATCTCAATAAATATCTCAGTTACTTTTCAAATTATTACATTTTATATTATTTATATATAGACCTGGACACCCTTTATATAATCAGATCCTGCACTGATATGCAACAGAACTGGTTCCTCTTTTAGGTGACTCTAAGAGACAGTTGATTCCAGATTTGAAGGACCATCACAGGACAGATGCACTAAACTGCAGATCTAAATTGCTGATGCAGATTTGTTATAATATTATGGAACCTGTTTTTCACCTGTATTGAATGACAAATTTGTAGGCTCATCTGCCTCTTTACAGGGACTAGTGTGCGTTGCGCAAACTGCAGTTGTACTAAACTAAGACTGGTTTACCCTTTCAAGAATTTCAGAGGGTGAGAGTGTAAATTAAGACTAAATTTAACTTCTAGATAGCCTTTGATATAGTTTCATGTTGTTGTTTAGTAAAGAAAAGTACACACCAGAATATCAGATCTGGTATGTGACTGGGTGAAGAACCTTCTTGTTGCCAGAACTCAAAGGGGGGGGGGGGGGCTAAGACTTTCTGATTTGCCCTCGTAGATAAGTTCCAACCACAGTGAAATTATTAAGCCTGCTGACTACAATGCCCACGCTGCGCAATGTCCAACCATCACGATTTACAAAGTGTGCCTGTGTGATATCTTTTGCACTGTGTTTCTGGGCGATATCAAGGCTGCACATTTTCAGTTTTTCAAGTATGTGCCTGTCGTAGTCCTATAGTGTGAGGGTGCATAGTCAAACAGCGCACACTACAATGGCTCAGTGGCCGGCCTACCCGAACAGACAGTGTAGCAAGTGCTGTGCTGTGTGCACAACAGCCCAATATAAGTCTTGTGTGCCGGGTCCTCAAACTCACTTATGTTTACTTACTTATTGTATGCTCACATAAGAGACTGTATGTTGCTGTTTTCTGTAGTTACAAGACTTTGTTCTGTTCTATACTTCAGTGTTATTGTGGATCTCTTCACATGGAAGCAGAATAAAACTTGGTTTGCATTACTTCTTGTGTCTGTACAATGTTACAGCATATTTGGCGATGAGTGCGGTATTCTACTCCTCATGTTTCTGTTTTGACATACAGTCAACAGTTCAGTGGAAGAAGTTCTTCCGTCTCTTGAATAACAGTGACCAGAGGCAGACTCACTCGGTGGTACTAAACAGTTTGGCAGTATCATTTACGTGCGAGGTTCCAGCAACATTGATGCATATGAAAAATGCCTTCAGCAACATTCTCAAGCTTTTGGAGCTGCCAACCCCAAATTATATAAGGCTTTGTTTTTGTCATGGGTTTCTCCCTGTGTTTATCACCTTTTGTGTCGGCTAGCTCCTCTCCAGGAACCTGCCAGTCTGTCTTTTGATGAAATGTATCAGTTGCTCTCTAATTAGCATTCAAACGTGTTCATGTTGTTGCTGCTTGCGTTGAGTGCTACTGTTGTCAAAAGCAGTTGTAACAGTTGTACAGAGCTTGGGCAGTGGAAATTCATAGGCTTAGCTGTTGTTGCCAGTTTGTTATTGAGCCCCACCAGGACTCATATGCTGATTTGATATAATACAACTGGCTCATGATAGGGAAGATTGTGAATGTTCTTTACAATGTAAAAATGCTGCTCTGAGAGTCCGCATAGTCTTTTGAAGTATCTATGGCAGAAGGAAACCAGATATAAGCATGGTGTGAAGTAGCCACTGTTGCTTCCTCTCCTTGTCCGCCGATCATTAGCTCATGGAGAGAGAGACGACAATGTGGCCATGCAGTGGTGGCCTCCATGCTGCATTGGGCAGTGCCATGCTAAGCAGCAGCACTCAGTGTCACAACAGCAGCTGTGTGCTCTTCTCTCGTTGTGCCCATATTGTTTTGTTCAACATGAGTTGAACGTGCCCAGAACGTTGGCAACACGCAACTATTGTTGCTTATGTGTGCAGTTCTCAGCCTCTTTCACCAGACATGAACATGGATGTGAACAGTGTTTCCCAAATGATTGTAGCCCCATACATATTCTACATTGAAGTTATGTGTGATAAGCAAGCAAGTGGACCCAGATGTAGCAGTGCCTTTGTTAAATTCTCAATCCAATGTGGATCTTGGATCACCGGTATTATCCCCTGTATCTTGTTGGTTGGTGAATTACAACAAACAATAAATACCCATATTGATACAGTTTTCTACTCCCGTTGCGTATAAAGCAGTTGTTAGGCCTTTGACCTTCCTAGTAGTGGATTATGCCAATATGAAAACTTCTTTGAGTTAGTCGCCTTCAGAATTTTTGAATTCTCTGTTTCTGGTGAAGTGCATCTGGTATTGGATCAAGTTGTGTATGAACAACTGGACATACTCTCTTGGAATATTCCTCCCTGTTTTTGGAAGGTTTAGGGTGTTCTATTGATTTCAGGACTCATATCGCAATGAGACTGACAGTGCACTCCCACTTTTTTCATACCCATTCAGTCCCAGTAGCTTTAAGGTAGCAAGTCAATTAGACCGCCTTACATCCTCTAGTGAATGATCTACTCCATTGGTAATTGTCAAAAAAACTTGACGGCAACCTTCAGCTCTGTGGTGATCTTAAAGTGTGTGTAAGTTCACAGTCTATTATTGGTAACCTATTCCTTGTCCCATCTGGATGCACTCTTAGCACGGTTTTCTGGGACCAGTATTTTTCCAAAATAGATCTTCAGAAGCCTACCGAACGAGTCCTCGTAGTGAATACCGCCTTCGGTTTACATAAATACCAGTGCCTGCCATTTGGTGTGGCTAGTGCCCATTTCATTTTCCAGTGATTTTTGGAGCAGCTCACAGCCTCCATTCCATGGTGCATTAACCACATGGATGATATTGTGCTTTGCTCTCAGTGCTACAGGCTGCTGGTTTAAAATGTAGCTCAGACAGATCACCATTTTTTCATCCGTCTGTCGTCTACCTCGATTTTGAAGTCTTGCATGGTGGTGACTAGCGTTTATGCCAGCATATCGATTCCATTATAACTTTACCATGTCCTACCAATGTCAAAGAGCTGCAAGTGTTTCTCAGAAAGATTGTGTATTACAATAATTTTTTTTTTCTGGTGCAGCCATGTTCGGCCAGCCACTATGCCCTCTTAAATAAAAATGTTCATTTTCACTGGTCACCTGCCTGTGAGCGTGATTTTACTCTATTCAGGTCAAAATAACACTTGGCACCTTGCTTGGTTACTTTCCAACTAGGCCAACATCTTGTTTTGACCACAGACATCTCCCAGTATGACCTAAGACTGTTCTCGCATACAAATATGTGAGTAGTTCTGAACATCCTATTGCATACGCTTCCAAAACTGAATCAGATGCAACAACCACTGTTCACAGACAGAAAAAGAAGCCCTTTCTATCGGGTGTACGCTCAAAAAATTTCATGTTTTCCTATAGGTTGCAAGTTTCATTTCCATATTGATCACAAACCTTTGATATCTCTTTTCAATCCTTTGACATCTTTATTGGACAAAGCAGCCCTTCGCCTGCTTCGTTTGTCTCTCCACCATTGGAGTGGCAGAGCAGCTGAAAACATCGGTATGTTCTCGAGTTCATATACGTTCACTCCAATTGGCAACTGTAGCCTGCCGGAGCTGCTTCATGGTTGCCAGCCCAATATGCTGCTTTGTCTGATCAATGCCTGCCCACCTGGTGGTACCCACCTCGCAGCGATTCCATACAGGCTCCGCTGCCCGGGGCCTGCAGATTTGGTCGGCACCCTATGTGGATACCAGTCGTTGTCCATCAGGCCAAGAGTGCCTTCTCTGTGTTGAGCACAGCTCTGTCCACTAGTGTCAAACTGCACACCAGAGAGTCCTCTGCCCTGCAACCCTTTACGCTGGCCTCCGTGCTGCGGCCCACTCTTCCTCTGGCTCCAGCACTGTCTTCACTCAGGGTGCTGCTGGGCAGAGCAGGTAGCACTGGACTGCCTCCATCTTCACAGTTCCTGTCACTGCCCCCCCCCCCTTCCCACCCCCCACTTCCACCACTGCCTTCTTCTCTGCTGCCTACATCGCTGAGTGCCTGCCCAGATGTGGACATGGGTACAGCACCGGCATCATCAGTCATCCCTTATGGCTTCTCACAGGGGAGTAAGCACCATGCCTGTTGGTGCCCGTGCTCTTTCAGACCACATTCTCCTGTGACAGCACAACAGCTGCTCCAACAGTCATCACCTACCAGTGAAGACACTGACATCTCCAAAGTGCCCATTTTTCATAAAGTGGAAGGAGTATTGTAACCCTATAGTGTGAGCATGCATAACCGTATTACATGATACAAGTGCCTCCATGGCTGACCTATAGAGGTCACCTGTCAACTTGGGCAGACGACACAGCAAGCGGTGTGCTGTGTGTACAACAGCTCAATATAAGCCCAGCATGCTGGGCCCTCAGCCTCCCCTATGAGACTGTATATTGATGTGTTCTATAGTTATGAGACTTTGTACTGTTCTATATTTCATTAAATGTTATTGTGGATCTCTTCGTGTGAAAGCAGGAAAAAAGTTGGTTGGTGTTACTTCTGATATTGTGTCTGTATAATGTTACAGCCGTGTCAGTTTAGGACTTGAAACCTTTTTGCTGTATTATAGTGTAGTTGAGATTTGGAAATATTCCTTGAGTGTTTGAAACATTGAACTACACTTTTACTCACTGGTGAATGCCAGGTCTTTAGTATAATAACTTTGCAAGTTATTTGGAAGAGTGAGAAGTTTAATAGAGCCTATTGAATTTCAGTGAACATGTGCAAATTCAGAACTTTTTGAGTTATGGTGAACTGATCAAAGTGATCACTTGCTTATTTTTGTTGCTCCTTTGACACTTACTGTCACAACCTCTTGTCCATGAAGTAAACAGATAGACATAATCGTAATCTAAACTACTACACATTTCAAACTAATAAACACCAGTTTCAAGTTGTTGTGTTTCAATAACCATCATTTAAAAATATGACCCTATAGTATTTTAGGTAGCCTGAAGACAACACTGATAAACTTTTCAGGAGTGTAACTTGACAGCATGTTCATCTGCTCAGACAGTTGACAAGTGAAGTTTGACCATCCAGTGAACAGGGAGAACTGTGAAGGCTGGGATGACATTGTAGCTTCCAGAATCTCATAAACCAGATGGTTGTTAAATTATTTATATATAATAATGAAGAGTGTGCATAATAGAGGATCGGAATTGTTTTTTCGAGCACATTGTTCCAAATTTTGTGTGTGTGTCAGTTCTGAGATTGTAGTGAGTTCAGCTGGTGTTATTGATGCCTTAGCAAGGAGCTGAATCTGTCCACAGTATTGAGGTCTTTCATTGAAGAATATGTGTTAGTAAAAACAGGTTCAAACTATTCTTGGGTGCAGAGTACCTCTGGTCTAGCCATTTCTGGTATGTGTTCATAGTCTGGTATCCTTACCACACAGGACCAATAGAAGAGAGAGAAAAGGTTTTATCGAGAATGGTGTGATTCATGATAGGATTGCGTAAATTCGTGTAGTGTGTCACATATAAAATCAAACTCCAATGGAACATGTTGCTTTCCCATGTAAATATAAAGGCACTTGGGCTTAAAAAATTATTTTCAAGAGTTCTTTATACAAAATCTTGTTTTGTGCTTGTACAGTTCACTATTCAGTTTACAGTTTCTAAAATAATATGATAATGGCTTATGTTTCAGAAAGAGAATCAACCAGTTTTGAGTGATTTGCAACTGATGCGTAAATTGGAATAACACTCCCACAAATGTTATCTGTTTCCTCTTTCACTTATCAGTATTAAAAGTTGGTCCTGTCCAAACCACAGTTTTTCTATTGTTGCATAGTAATTTATTTGGTTGATATTTTATAGTTAGTCTGCAGTTTGCCATTAGAAACATTTCCTCTAAAAGGTAATCATGTCTTTGCAAGCAGTTCTTTGTTAGATTGAGGAATTTTCACCAACACAGAAATGCTACAACAGAGCACTGTTTTTCATCAGTTATTTGTATTAGATTGAAGCTACAAGCTAGGTGCGCAATAATAGTGGGCTTTCCAAAGAAATTTCTTGTCAGTGCTCTCACATTGCTGCTGAGCCAGAAACCTACTTCTCAATTGTGACTGGAAGAGAAACTATGTGTGTGTGTGTGTGTGTGTGTGTGTGTGCGCGCGTGCTTCTGGGGTGAGGGGTATCTATTCTGTGCTTATTGATTTAGAAGAGTAGTGAATGAATTTGAGAATAAATGGTTGTCACAAATTCATCGAGGCTTTTGTCATCTGATAATAAACCATTTTTCCACTAGTGTTAACACAGGAATATGTATGCGAGGTACTCAGCACTTTTCTGATTCTGTACACAGTGGTAACTGTAAGAACATCAGAGCATTTCCAGTGTAATGCCACAGAATCATGGTAGGAAAAAAAAAGAAAATTACTTCGAAGAAGTTTAAATGTGTTTCTATAAATTTTAGCTATTTTATCATTGACTAAAAATAAGCAGAATATTGAGCAGAAGTGCTCAGTTGCTTATTGTCAAATGTTTCAGGGGAAAGTGAGAGAGCAGATGTTATTAACGATAACTGCGAGGCAGATGAACAGTGATCTATGATTTCAAAGATGATGAGGTTTTGAGAGTGTCGTTGTGTTACAATATTTATGTGGACCACCTGACAACATGGAAGTACCACAAGTGCTTCACAAGAAGAAATGACTTAGTAGCTGAATTAGCACAATTAACTTCCTGGATGTGACATAGCTCACTGCTCTCCCAGGCACCTCTTAAAAAAAGGATTTTATTCCTTGTTGTATTTGTGTGTTCACATGATGTATTTCTCGGTAGACTATTTCGTGAATGCTGTTTCTAAGCTTACAGTTTTCTTTATTTTTCCTTTCCTATAATATTTTGCCCATGTTGCTAGTGCTCCCCTAGAAGAAATAATATTTTTATTATGTAAATGATATTTCAGACTAGAGGCAACAAACAAAGTGAAAGGATGATTCATAAGTGGCACTTAGGCATATTTACTAGCTGTGCGTGTGTGTGTGTGTGTGTGTGTGTGTGTGTGTGTGTGTGCGAGAGAGAGAGAGAGAGAGAGAGAGAGAGAGAGAGAGAGAGAGAGAGAGAGACTATCTTCCTGCTTTAAGTGTAACTGAATCTGGAGTTTTAAAATTTGCTTGCCATCCGTGGCACATACAGTTGGAATAATTGAAAAATTTACAATATTACGTGTAACTGTACTGAAGTAGATCTAAGGGGAGCATTGTCACGATTTGAGTATTGGGAAAAAAGTATATATATTTCTGCCGAACAGTGGCAAACCATATTATTAATCTAACCACTCGACTTGTATCTAATGTCTAATGATTGGTTAATAGACTGTTACACTGACAGGCCTAGTCAAATCACAGGAAGTATTACTTAATGGTATCAGTATATACATAAATTTAGTTTCCCAACAGAATAATACCAAACCATCTGGTATACCACAAAGAAAACTTGCATGAGTATGCTAAGACAAATTATTATTTTTGTGAAGCTTTTAGGTGCTGTATGGCTTCTCCAAAAATCAGTTGCCACATGAAGACAATGAGCTGCAAATATGAGGGTTGGAACTTAAATAGTGGCAACTATTTATTCACAACCGATACAAAAGAGTTAAATGTTTGCACCTGTTACTGTCCTTCAAAGTAGTCACCAGCATTGTGTAGAACCCGTTGCCAGCTATGTGGAAGGCGTATTATACCATTAGCAGAGCCTGTTCCTTTGATGGTGCGAATGGAGCGGTCTAAAGTTGTGGTGATTCTCGTGTACGACTGTGATGGTGTCATCCTAACGCATTATATTCCTCCATGGCAGACAGTTAATGTGCAGTATTACTAGTAGTTTTTGGAGCATCCCCTGTGACCAGCTTTGCGAAAGAAGTGGCGACGCTTTCTACACAACCAACCCATCATTTTGCATGACAATGCACGGGCGCATACAGCACAAGCTGTGGCTGCTCTGTTCGCTCGATGGGACTGGGAAGTACTGTACCATCCACCATACGCTGCGGACTTAAGTCCTTGTGACTTTGATTTGATTCCGAAGATGAAGGAGCCACTTCGTGGCATTCTCTTCAGAACTGTTCCAGAGATTTAACAGGCAGTACACCACTCCATTCGCACCATCAACAGCACAGGCTCTACTAATGGTATACTACGCCTTCCACATCGCTGGCAACGGGTTCTACACAACGCTGGTGACTACTTTGAAGGACAGTAACAGATGCAAACATGTAATTCTTTTGTATCGGTTGTGAATAAATAGTTCCCACTATTTTAGGTTCCAACCCTTGTAAAACACTGCAACAGTTGCTCTTTTTATATGTAACTCTAGAGATAATAGTACAGTCGTGCTGGTGTTGTGTGTAAAATTCAGAAGTTTTTTATTTTTAAAAACCCCTTGTTATTTTCAAAATGAACCTACGACTATTATAGCATGCTAAATAAGATGCTTGATTCTCTGTGGGCGGCGAGTGAAAGCCACACAGCTCAAAGTTTTACTAATTTTTGTTTGTTGATTTTAAATTTATGCTTTCACTAACATTGCTATTTCAGATTAGTCAGTCTTTATGAAAACAGTATGACATTATCTCACTCTTTAAAGAATAAAATAAGAAAATCTGAAAAAAATTGTATATTATTGCATTACACTATTTCAGTTAGCAAGGCTTTAACAGAAATAATACAGTAACATATTTCTTGGGATCATGTAATTTAGCTGTACATTCTCCCCCCCCCCCCCCCCCCCCCCCCCCAACTGAAAATCACTGTTTAAAGTGGTCCTCTGCCCCTCCAAGTATTATTAATGACACACACACACACACACCACACACACACACACACACACACACACACACACAATGTGACTCAGGTGCTTTGAGGGCTGATAGTATTAGTGATTCTGAACAAACAACTTGATATGGACATATGCCCTATTCCGAATGGTTTCCGAGATAGAACACATTTAATATCACTTTTGTTCATTTTTCTTGAATAACTTGAAAACGGCCTACAAAACAGGCCCTATTCATTTTTTTCTCTAAAACTAATGGTTTGTGTGAAGTGAGGGCAGGAATGTTGAAAAACTCGCTCGACGCACATGCGCTCTAGCATATGTAGTTTTTGTAGGCCAATTTGAGGTAGCATATTGATGTAGCAAGGTGAGACGAACAGTTTGATATGGGACACTTGTGGTCTATCAAGTCGGGAAACTACCTCAAATTGGCTTACAAAAACTACATAAGCTACAGCGCATCCGGGTCTAGTGAGTTTTTCCAACATTCTCGCACTCTCTCACAAACCATTTGTTCTAGAGGAAAAAAATGAATAGGACCTTTTTTTGTAGGAAATTTAATATAGTTTAATTTTGTGCTGAGACACGTTTTTACTGGAGGGTGCAGTTTTCGAGTTATTCAAGAAACATGTACAAAAGTGATATTAAATGTGTTCTATCTCGGAAACTATTCAGAACAGGGCATATGTCCATATGAAGCTTTTTTTTTTTTTTTCAGAATCACTAATTCTATCACCCCTCAAAGCATCTACCTTTCCTCCTGATTCACCATATATGCAAGTATATCATAAAATACCATATTTTACAGACTCAAGGCACACTTTCTTCTTCAAAAAATTATCTCCGAGAGTCAGGCGTCTTGTACTCAAAATTAATATAAAAAAGTCTAGCGTGTGATTTAAAATTTCCACCAGTTTTAAAAGTGGTCAAATATTCGATGCCATGGGAAACATATTTCCATCTGGCAACACTGGATTCAATTCACACTGAAGAGAGCTTTAAAACAACCTACAATCAAACAAGTATGTCAGTGGATAAAACAGTTGTGGTCTATTTTTAAAAAAAATGGTTAAAACTTAACGTGTGTCTTATTGTCTGTAAAATATGGTACGGAGAACAATAACCTTAGCAGAAACAAAATTATTCGGTGACACTATACAAGCGAGATATTTTACTGAACTTTCCTGTTCACATATGATTAGTTCTATATGCCCATGCCTTAAGGTCTTGTTGCATCAAAATTCCACACTAAAATAATTCCACGTGAAAGTAAAATAAATGTCTTGTTGCGTACTTTGTCATTGCACTCAGTTATATTTTAACTAATATAAAATAAATAAATAAAAATCCCACTTCTGACAGTAGCTCTGCCGGAACTAAGTTCCCACTAATTACGCAAAAATCTACATCACTTCTATGCTCAGCAAACATCAATTATTTTCTTGACCTATGAAAAGCACTTTCTTTCACTCAGGTCAGAGATGATGAAAGCTCTACACTTACATTTCTATGTTACCAGAGCATAAATGGCTGCTTCAGATAAGTTCTAAGTGGGAACCGAGACAACTTAATAGCACTTTTTGAACAATTATAGTGTAAACAATAAGAAGCCATCTGTGTGATCTAGTTCTGGACAGTCCCAAGCTTGATTATTCTGTTCTGTGGCAACAGATCCAGATTTCTTTGTGTATTCCCTGGTTCAGGAATTGGCTGTCGCAAGTTGATCTCTCCAGAAGTCCCCGGTTTATATATCATGAATCTATGAATGCATCGTAGAGAAACTTGTACCAAAAGTACCAAAATTGATTACCTGGTAACCAGGCAGTTGTTGGCTGGGTTCATCATGTACCTGTACAGTTGTAGTTGCGTGATAACAGGGAATGTACTCCTGGTGAGTGAGCTGAGATCTCTCCACGTATGAGGGAGTATGTTGGTATCATTTTTTGGCACACTGGAACTCCGGTCAACATCGATCGTGCTAGGTGAATGTTACCGTGGTTGGACAGTGTCCATGGAGAGAGACCCCAGTCAGAGTGGTTACACCAGGATGGATAATTCACATTGAGCCCAGCAGCTTGAGTGGGCGTGAGGCACCAGTGTAATTGAACTTCTTACATACTCTATCTGACCTGTATTAGCTGCCAGGATCAACATCTTTCATTGACTAATGTTCACAATTAATAAAAATAAGTCAAAAATACAGGAGTACAAACAATCGGTTGTCAAAATGGTAGCTAGTTTTGCAGTGACTGTTGAAAATCTGTGTTATCAGATCTTTGATAACCATGACTGTGCCCTTTCACCCTCAGATGAGGCGGACATCACGTTAGACTCCCTTTTCACTAACACTGGTGATCTCAATCTCCTGCCCTCAGCCAGAGAAGCAGCACTCTTGCTCTGTGGTTTTCCACCCATTCTTCCTCTGTCTCTGTCCTGAAAATGGATAAACTCCCACTGCACTCAGAAGTTTCAAGAGCTACAAAGGAAAGCCCTCTCTGATTCTGAAACTGTGTATTTGCACTTGATGTACCACCCCTCCAACCTGTAACAAATTGTGATTGGCCACCCCTTCATCCCAATGCATACAGCCTCCCTCTCCTCTCCTCTCCTTTCATCGCCCCAAGACACCCACAGAGTGGTCACTTAATGGAACTGGAAGAAATATAACTGCTACATCTCAGAACTGCAAGATTGTCATACTACTTCACAGAGCATGCTGAAAAGTGATGTCTTCAATTTTTTTATGTGAAAACTCTTACAGATTTTTTAATAAAAGAAATGTTATTAACGTTCTCTGCCTTTATTCTTCATGTCTACACATTTGTAGCCCTCTGCTACTAGAGGGCTCGAATTGTAACATCTACATGGCAGTGTTTAACATATGTCAGTGTGTGAGAAACAGCTTACTCTAGTCAAGTTTCAAATTCGAAGAGCTCTTCCACACATGGAAATAACCTATCCTTCAGCATGACAATGCCAGACCATACATGAGTGCTGTGACATCTGGAACAGTCTGATGCCTTGTCTTCATTTTCATTAATTGTACTCTATTGCAGTCTCTGCTTGGCCCCATCCGATTTTGATCTGTTTCCAAAATTTAAAGGACTTCACTTTGATAGTGATGAAGTGATGCAAGCAGGGCTGAGGTTGTGGCTCTGTCAACAAAGTCAAACATTCTACATTGGCAATATCAACAAACTGGTCCCTCATTGGGAGAAATATCTTTATTGATGGGGTAACTATGTTGAAAAGTAAATGTGTAGACATGAAGAATAAGGATGTAGACTGTTAATAACATTTATTTTATTTAAAAAAAGCTTTGACTTTTAACATAAAGAATTAGGAGGCATTACTTTTCAGCACGCCCACGTACATGGCCCTACAAGAAACACAGTTCGCTGGTAAGCATTCCGTTTCACTCGGGCATTACTGTGCCTAGTATAGAAAATTTTCTAAGCCTGAGGGGGACATCAAGCAGAGTCAATATGATGATTTGCGTTATATTCCAAGTGCTGATGTATGCAATGTTAAGATGATAACTTTGTGTGTTTGGACAACTACTAAAGTCACCCACAGTAATATTTATCTCCCTTGTGATAAGTAAATAATGTATTCCAGATGGTAAACTTGTTGCAGCAATTCCCTTCACTCTCCCTCTTGGTCAGAGATTCCAATACATACAGTCCTCTGTGGGAGAGCCTCAAGCAACATTGAAGAGGTCTCCTGCTTCAACGCAGTGGCTAGCACATTGGACTTGCATTTGGGAGGGCGACGGTTTAAATCCCCATCAGACCATCCAGATTTAGGTTTTCTGTGATTTTCCTAAATCACTCCAGGCAAATTCAAGGATGGTTCCTTTGAAAAAGGGCAAGGCCAATTTCCTTCCCCATCCTTCTGTAATCCGAGCTTGCGCTCTGTCTCTAATGACCTCACTTTTGACAGAACATTAAACTATAATCTTCACCCCTCCCCTCTCTCTCCTGCTTGAGCAACTAATTTCTAATTTTGACGTCAACATTTGAATCCTATTCATTTTAATGCAGCTCGAGACACATTCCACGGCACTGACTTCACAATTTTCTCTGCCAGTCTAATTGGTGGTCTGTGCACAATAACCTTTGTGACTGATCACCTTTCTAGTGATCCTATGGCTTCTATTTTGCCATCCATCAGTTCAGTCACTATGCTGCACACTTCAGAGGGCAGACTGGTAGACCTATACCTCCCATGTCATATTTGTAGCCCCCACCCTCACCACCAAGAGTCAGTGACAATGACCACAGAGATGTCTCTGCTGTGATCATCCATACTGCTGACACAGCGTCCCCATTTCCATGGGCTCTTGCTACCAGCAGTCTGTCCCATTGTAGTCTGAAGAAATTAAAGTGACCGTCTAGGACTGTCACAGAGTTTTTCTACAATATGAACTCCACTCCTTGGTGCAATGCCATAAGCATTTATGTGCAAGGGCTCATTTCTTAATCAAACGAAGGAAAATGAATCACTGGAATTTCCCTTTGGGAATGCACACATCATGCTCCTAGGCCAAACTGCGTGGTCTATTAGGGCACCAATTACCAATAACCAATCCTAGTATCTCACTTAATAATAGTGTGTTTACTGACCTGTTGTTCTCTGCTGAACATTTTATTATGCATTACATTAACAGTGATGGGAAAATTTACTTGTTATCTTCCTGCCTTCCAAGCACGTAAACAGCAGGTGGAAAATACCTGCCTTTGTTTTACTGTAAACAGCCTCGAGACATGTAACTTGCCTTTTAATAAATAGTTATTGCATAGAAGCTTTCACTTGGTCCGTGGTACTGCCCAAGACTTTGGCTTGATTAACAATCTAGTGATTCAGTACCTGAGTCTGGATCATCTTGATGGTTTTCAATAATATATGACTAAGAATGGTGTGACAGTATCATCATTACAATTCCTAAGCCAAGCAAAAATCCAACTTCCATTGACAGCTGTAGACCAGTTATCTTATGAAAGTGCTACACAGATTGCTCAAGTAGATGGTGGCCAATCGATTGTGCTGCGTTCTTGAATCACAAGACCTTTTCTTGTATCACAAGACCTTTTCTCCTTCTACCTGTGTGATGTTAGGGAGGGATGGTCAACAACTGACTACCTGGTCTGGTTTTTATGGAGGAATGCTGCAGTACAAGGAAATACTTTTGTTTCAATACTGAGTTCTTTTAAAGACTTACTCAGGGTACTGATCGAAAAGTACTCGTATTGAATTGATTCTACACAACATATCCAAGTAGTGAGTGACTATTTGCTTGTGTCTGTGGTACTGCGTTCCACCTGCCTGCACTGTCCTTCGTCCAGCGGGGCTGTTCATCTGTTAATCAGCTATATTGTTTGTTGTTCACAATCATGGAGTGCTTTGTTAGCGTTTGCTGCTGAAATCTAAATTATGGACATATATTACTACAATGAATGACACCATGGCAAAATGCAAAAAGTTTATGAAAACTGTGAAGTTTTGCGGAAAAATGTCGAATTCATTTACACCAGAACTCACAGAACTGTTCTAGAAAGAAAACAACAGAAAGTCAGCAGTGCCTCTGAGCCTGGTAAAACAAGTGAAAGGTATGTGTGAATCTAATAATTATTATTTTTTAATATTCTTTGATATGCCAACTGCTGTAGAGATGGAAACCCTCAGTCAATGTAAAGATTTTTGAAAGCCTTTGAAACATGTTGCTAGAGAAGCATGTGGAGAAAAGTATGTTACAATGTCCAGAATTGTATCTATAAAAATTGTTTTGTCAACAGAACTTAATAGTGTCACCCCAGTCTCACTAATTGCTAAAGAATGCAAGGACTTTTAATTGAAAGAGCTGAAGAGAAAGTATAGGTAAATTGAATTAAATGACCAACTCTATTGGACCCAAGTTTTAAAAACCGGCATTTTCGAGATCCAGCCATACACAAACTCAAAAGTATGGTTTACAGGCAACAAAGTAGTCAAAGTGAATTGGAGGATGATGCTGTCTTGTCTATTATAACATAGGAATATGACTCTTGGAAACATCATAAAGAGCCAGTGCAGGGTTGCAAAAAGAAAAACGAAACACATCAAAGTCATGAAGTATCTCTTTATTTGTTAAAACTTTGTAATGTTCTTAAGAATCTATCCATTTTCAGAATAGACTTCTAAAAAGGTGTATGATGCTGCCTGATATCACATCTTGACTATAGTCCAGACTAAGGTTTCCAAAGTGTTGAACTGCTTTTTATCCACAACATTTTGTCAGCTTGATGGTTTAGGGTTATCATCAGTGCACAGTTCCAAGAGGATGGTGTCCCGTAGGGCTCAATGTCGAATGGTATACATTTTCTCATAGCTCTTTATGTTGACTACTATTACATTTGGTACACTCTGATTCTGTGGCCTTAGATGAGTGTCAACATGAAGGAGCCATATGGAGGGCCTCTTCCTGGGCCCTCTGCCATGGCGTCCAACTTTCTCTTGCTGAAATATGGGTCATGCACTTTTGGCACCACACCATATTCCATCTAGAGCCGAAGCACTACGTTGGGAACCAATGCCTCGAGATAGTCATACAATTCCAAATTAGGCCACCCCTTCATCAGTGAACTGATATAGTTATCCCACGTCCAACAGACTGTAACAGGTTCCAAGTGGAAATTTAAATGCTCTCTGCATTCCTAGCTATACCTCATACATACATAGGCTTCTACAAAGCACTGATCTTGGTGTGTCTTGACAGTATGCCATACGTATGATTTGACAGCACTATCATCTTTTCAACTGTTAGATCCAGTTAATCACTGTGGGATGAGGCTAACTACTGGTGTCTTTCATATGAGACCTGCTGACTGTCTTCTGGTGGAAGTCAGTTTCAGCAATGCCAGCTGCTATTCAGTTACCATCTGACAATTATCAAAGCTAACCAAATTATCAAATTTTGTTCCTCTCTGTGGAGTATCAACCTCCCCTAACAAATGACCTAGGTCAGGCTTCCAAATTGGAATGTATTTGGAAAGTCTTCATACCTGTCTTCACCTCCTTCCTCTCAAATGTACCAGTGCTCTTCCCAGGTGTGTAACCAGACAATAGGTCCAATTAGATTTATTGCAAGGCTCTAAAATCCGTTACCCCTGTTGATTTCCATTGTAGGTTTCTCGTAGTCCCCTGTGACTATCAAGGAGCTGAAATAAAATTTATACTGATTGTTCTAAAGGTGCAGAAAAGGCAGGACGTGTTTTTATATATGCCTAAAGTCAGGAACAACACTCTTTACCACATGCCCTTAAGTATCTAGTTGCTAATTGCTAGAACACCCTGTTTCATCAAGAAGGAAACTCGCAACATGTTTTTTGGAATGCAGTGACTCTCTCGGCAATCTCTAATCTATTGACTGATGCTATCTTCACCATCTGACAGTGTCTAGTATCCTTGAACTCCTTATGGTCTTCCCCATACTGCATGCTCAGTCATTTTCCTCTGGATCCCGAGTCATATGGGGATCTCAGGGAATGTGAGCTAGCTGATCGCTTGATCAGTTAAGTGACCACACAACTTACACTAGTAATGGAGATACTGGGCTCTGATTTACAAGGAGCGATGAGACTTGCGATTCATTGTAAATAGAACAGAGAATGATGGGCTGCTTCTCTGTCCAATAACTGTATACCATCAAGGAGATCACAGCTGCCATTGTCACAGAAAGAGTTCTCTGTCTAGTGGCAGTTTCATATTGTTTACATCTGACTCATGGTTTTATCTCTGCAACGGAACACTTCCCCAAAGCTAGCACACATCCTCATGGAATGCCCCTTCTTTACGGCTCACCGGTGAACGCAGGGTCTAGCTGTCCAAATCCTTTTACTTGCAGTGACCTCTACTTCACGCATTTTGAAGGGAGTTGTGTTTTATGTTATTGTTTTATATGTGTTTTGTGTCACGTGGGGTCAGGGTAGGTTCTGCACCTCTTGACATGAATGTGAGGGAGGGGGGGGGGGGGGGGGGTGGCAATTCCCTCTGACCCACACACCCCAGCCTCATTTCAGATCTTTTTCAGTCTTCCAGTAGTTTCAACTCGTAGCATTATTAATGTTGTCATTATCGTCTTATTGCACCTATCTATTGTTGTCAGACAAATTTTTTGTCATATTTTTGGAGTTGTTTGTAATTTTATTTTTACAGTGTGTAGCTGGAGTCAGCCCAAACAAGTGCTGCTTCTCATGTCTTTCATGTAACACCCATTGTTGACAAAGAAATCACTGGCTCATTCCCTGTCACAAACAAAATTATTTCTAAAGCAGAATTTCATACACTCATTCGACTCAAAAGTCTGCTAATGATGAACGAAGGGATCATGTTGTTAAAAAGTGTTCTGCGGTTACCAGCTATTGAATGTTGGATCCTATTTCGATAGCATATGAGGATGGATTCTAGCTACACATTGGTCAGGGGGACTGAGGAAGGCATAGTGAAACACTGAAAGTGGTCGCTTAAATAAAATAAAAGTTGAAATATAGATGGCTGAAGGTGTTTTTGATTTGGGATTTGAATGGTGTCTTGGTTATAGGAAGGGAGACTGCAGGCAGTTAGTTGTTATAGATGCTGGTCAACCAAGGCAAAAGATCTTGCTGTGGGAGTGCTTTAACTGTCCACAAGGGGATGGCCGGTAGCTCTTGTTTGTGGAGTTTTGGGATCAAATAAAAGATGCAATGTACAGGGAGTGATTAGGGAGGCACATTTAAGTGAATGGTTTTGAAATGAACCTAATGTTTTGAGTAGCTCTGCGGAAGTCATGTGGGTAATGAATTAGGCAATTGATGATTTAATTAAAAACATATTTATTGCTTTTTTATCTTTGAAATTTTAAATATGTATTGGAATATAGTGAGCCTCTACATAGGCACTTGTAATGAGAACTCAAATTCAAAAAATGTAACAGTTGTTACATTTGTAGCATATAGCAAGAAAACTTGGCAGACATATGTGTCACAGGTAAACAGATTAAAATCAAACAATGGAAAATCTGGGATGGAATGTCACAATATTATGAAAGGAAAGTTGCTACTCACCATATAGTGGAGATGCTGAGTCACAAATAGGCATAGCAAAAACACTCTCACAAATAAGCTTTCAGTCAGCAAGGCCTTTGTCAAAAATAGATGACAGAAACACACACGCAGGCGCGGAGCATACACACACACACACACACACACACACACACACACACACACACACACACAAAAGTGCAGTCTCTGGCAACTGAAGCCACACTGTGAGCAGCAGCACCAGTGCGTGATGGGAGTGGTGACTGGGTGGGGGTAAGGAGGAGGCTGGGGCGGGGAGGGGGAGGGAGAGTAGGGTAGGGGGGCGGGACAGTGAAGTGCTGCTGGGGAGCATGCAGGGACAAGGTGGAGAGTGGGTAGGGCAGCTATATGCAGTTTGGAGGTTAGACGGAGGGCAGTGAGGGGGGAGGGGGGGGGGGCGGAAATGGAGAGAAGTAAAGGACTGGGTGTGATGGTGAAATGAGGGCTGTGTAGTGTTGAAATGGGAACAGGGAAGGGGATAGATGGGTGAGGACAATGACTAAGGAAGGTTGAGCCCAAGAGCGTCGTGGGAACGTAAGATATATTGCAAGGAAAGTTCCCACCTGCACAGTTCAGAAAAGCTGGTGTTGCTAGGAAGGATCCATATGGCACAGACTGTTAAGCAGTCATTGAAATGAAGGATGTTGTATTGGGCAGCATGCTGAGCAACAGGGTGGTCCACGTGTTTCATGTTGCTGAATTGATAATGGAGTGAACAAGGCAGTAATCTGAAATGTACAAAGTGTGGAGTACAAACATGTAAAATTAAATCAGGACTTCTTTCATGAAATCATTGCTGTTATACCAGTAACAATATAGCTGTTTTTATACCAGTAACAATATAGAAGAGAAGGTGAGGTTTCTACTGACACAGTATATTTGCGAGGAACAGAAGATGGAAGACGTATGGCAAGACCCAGAAATATATCAGCCAGTGAGTCAAATTACTCTTCTGTATCTTTATTTGTATCTTGTACTGTACAATGTTCAACTGTAACAATTTTGCCATGGTACAGTTCCTTGTTGCCTAAAAAAGTAATTTGCAAATTAATTGTCAGTCTGTTTACATGCTTTTGAAGTTCCTCTTGGTATATTTAGAAGTGCGGTAATAGATGAAATATAATCATCTTGTTTCTGTGTCTCTTGGATAACATTAACACTCTGTAGGCAATAAGAATCAAAACTTCCTTATGAACTGTAATAGTTCGTTTTCTCACATTACATTTCAGAAAAGACAAAACACCAAGGCTATAATACCAAACGTGTTTTCTACAGCCATCAGTGCCTTGTACAATTAGGAACTAAAATTATTTCTTTTTAGGCTAAATTGAATATTTTTGGATATGGCTTCATGATTTTTTCCTGTAGTGGAAGAATATCACACACTAGGAATACAAATAATAGTATCTTTGCCCCATCACATAGACATTAATGAGGTGGCAAGTTTAGACTTTTTGTGAACTAATTCACTTATAAGAACCATTCCTGAATATACTTCCATGTAAAATTATTCTTTGCTAATCCAGGTCATCTTACAAAAAGTTGTAGTAACATCAATGACAGCAAGTAGCACAATGTTAAATGTTGCAATTGTGAATTTTATTCCCTCTTTCAGAACGGCAAAGTAGGGCAATTTTTCCCATCAGTTACTCCCACACAGTGGAGGAAGTAGAGGACCTTGCAGAACACATTTGGTTTTTCATGTTTTTCGTCTTCAGTCACCAGCATTTGAAACAAATAAATTTGATTCGGGTTCCACAAGTACCAGTTCAGGAGAGAGTATAAGATGCTGCAGATTCATCTTATGGACTGCCTAGTACTACACCTCACAAGAATGGTTGAAAAGGGGGGGGGGGGGTCTTTGGAAATGTGAGAACATAAATGAAGCTGGACTAACGTTGTTGAAGATGCAACTAAAAGATAAGATGAATTCAGTCAGTGCATCTGGAGAATATGTTACTCATGTATTACATAAACTGCCTCCTTATGACAGGACAGGTGTCAAACACAAATTACTTTAGGGTCTCTCTGAGGCAGAAATAAAATTATACAGAACCATTGTTGCGCACAGGTAGCACCATATCTGTGGCTGGAAGACTTGTGTGACTACCCCAGGACAGTTTTGCGGAGAGACAGATATTATCCACATTTGGACTTTAGAAGGACAGTGTGTGACATTATGGGAGATGGGAGCTACCACATTGGCCGGTAGCTCGTGTCGGCCTGTCACTGCAGCTGGGCAGCCTTATGCCTCACATGTGGCCACAAACCTTCCTTGCGAATCATTCTAGCTATTGGTGAAAACCACATAAGAATCCCTACAGTTGTTACTGAGGTAATAATCTGTATCACTTCAGGCAGGGGGGTTACCTTCACAGTCTCGGATGTTATTGAATTTAGCATAAGTTAAAATTCAGGAGTAAGTAAGAAACACACATTTTTTGTTTTCTTCAAATAAATTCCCGCCCTGAGATACAGGCCTACAAAGATGACACTGCAAACACCATTCTGAAGATACGAATTTCGGAATTTTTTTTTTAAATGTAACAGTTCTTGATATTTTGTTAGAGGTTTTTTTATTTGAAAGATAATTGCTTTATGATTGCAGTTGTATCCTCCGTTGGGGCATATCTGTCAAAGATCTTTTACTGTCACCTTTTGAATTTTTTTATAATTTACAGATTTTTTAAAAAAATGCCAATCCAGAAAAGTTAGATTTTTTTATGTTGATTAGTACCATGTAGTACTATATTCTCTGTAAAGGAGAGCGTTCGCTTTTAAGTTGGACAGGCTTTATTTTGATTTTTTTTTTTTTTTTTCAAGCATAATGTATGTCTTCACTGAGGTTGTTTCTTATCAATTTCTTTGTTACAGTGTTTATTTCTATTGTCTTTGTTGCAGTTATTTCTTATCACTTTCTTTGTTGCAGTTATTTCTTTTTACATTCATTGCCGCAGATATTTCTTAAACTTTGTTGTAGTTCCTTGTCAATTTCTTTGTCATAGTTGTTCATTGCAGGTTTCTGTATTGCAGTTATTCAGTTTGTTTGCTGAAGAGGCTTTTAAGAAATCTGAGACTATCCAGTGAGTTCTGTGTTTTTGTGAGGAATTTACCAGTTGACGCAGTTGCTGTGTGTTTTGTGGGATGAACTGTTTTAAATGTCTTTTGACTGAGGCCACAGGAGAGTGAAGTGTGCTGACTATTTGCATATCCATAAAAGAGTGATATATAAGACAAACAAAGAAACAGACTTTGTTCAGGTTGGGAATAAGTGTTCTCATTTGAAGACTGTTTCAAAGAGAAGATGTTTCCAGTGGCAATTTTTTGTGTCCTAAATGTTTTGACAGAATAACAACAATGATAGTATCTGAACAAGGTGACTCCTCCCATGGTGTAGATTTTGCAACAGCGGAGAAAGAATTAAATACCTGAATTAATGCAGATTTTGCAACAGAAGAGGAAGAATTAAATACCTGAATTAATCAACTGCAGAGGTAGGTGTTAGTCCTGTTAAGAAACCATGGTCAGTGAAGTCGAGTCATAAGCTCTATGTATCAAGAAAGCACAGAGAAATTACTAAAGCCTTGGATGAATACACTACAGGAAAACTGACCACACTCTTCAAAGTAGAAATTCCATCTTCAGAAGGAAATGAACCAAAGCAGTTTTGCACCTCTCACCAGGAATTT